>NW_008751663.1:4335099-4364769 GCF_000715545.1 Opisthorchis viverrini
TGGGCTCTTCCGAATTCGTTGTGCCGAACTGCCTTATAATCGGCTTTGCTGTCGGTCGAACAGCCTACCTGAATTTTTCGCAACCTCCCATGCCAGCTTTATAATATATTTCTAGTCGTATCCAGGGTCAGTTTCATCTGAATCTCAAAGAGGGTCCTTAGTGTCGTTATTCAGTTTTAGGCAGACCTGCCTAAACAGCTTCATCCACAGCATCAAAATATTCATGGAAAGCTGTAAAACTTCAACCATTGGAAGGCTACAAGATAAGTACCGTCAACTCTTCCCTGCCGAGGACGCTAAGCGAAACATGGAGTCTTTTGGGTGCAGCTGTGTACAGCAACATTAACTTGAAGGTATCCAATGGTTGTACAATGTCTAAAAATGGTGTATTTTCTCTTGGTACCTAAGTGAACGGATATGGTACGATGGATTGAAATCGACATTTCTAACTGTATACGCGTGGCGTCAGTCACATCCAAAGTCTTTGGTTGTTGGTCTGTTCGCCGAGCTTGGCAGTTGGATTGCAAACGTTTCATCACCAATCGAGGTGACATCGTCAACCCTGCACTGACGATGTCACCTCGCTTGGTGATGAAACGTTAATATATTTTATTTGGACTGCCTTTTTGCGATTTTTCTACATAATACTTGGTACCCACTGTGTAATAAAATATATCTAAAATCTCTACTGCCTGTGATCACAATTATTTCATGCTGTGACAGGTTACTCAAGCCTCCTTAGATCTGTCGATATCAATTTTTCCAGTCGGAATTTCTGACTAGAAGTAGCATTTTACTCCGGATGTTGTTGCGCAACCTTGAAACGTCCTTACTTTGTTTGCTTTTATCTGACAAATCTACCTCCATTTCATAGCAACCGACTTCCCAAAAGTCAAAGTTAAAAGAGCACCGCGAATGCAATCATGATCATCTTTGCAATAGCAGTTAATGCGAGGGAAACTTTGAGTGTTTTATATGTGAACAACGCTGTGCCTTAGCCTTAATTTCAGGGCGTTACTATTGTTGCCAATGAATAAATGCCCGACTCGTATATGGATGATTTCTCGCCCGTAGTAAGTCATTTCGTCATTCTATCAACACTAATTACAACTGAACACGTTAGTTAACTGGTAGCAGTGTCAAACTAAGCCAAATTAGGAAAAGAAGACATATTCAAACACAGACAAGCCATCTTGGAAGTATTCTGGCAAAGAAATATTATTAACGTGCTTTGGACAATATGGGCGACTATGCAGCTCAAGACATTCAGAAAACAAAGATGAGATTTAAACCGCTATAATGAAATTATGAACAGCGGTATCGTTGCTGATCGGCAAGCCATATGAACAAATTTGTTCAGTGTTTGATCAAGTTACTACAATTTTTTATTGCGTCACCAGCCGTGCAAACATGCACCATTCAAAACAATATGGTGGGGTGAACCGCCACTATAGGAAAGGAAAAAATGTTCACGATTCATTGCCGTTAAAATGACCAACATTTGCGAAGTGGTCACACACTAAATTAACCATGTTGCCTATAGTGTTTTTAAACAAAAATTAAATGTCGTATGCGCATTTCTAAAGCCGTTCTTTTAGATGTTTTGTGACAGTGTTTTCGCTTTCACCATTACATTTGAATTCACCTTGAAGGTCACGAGTTTTACGTTGCTGGGGCATTAGTAAACTTGATCTCTTATAAGATGAAGGATTTAGGACTTTTCTCCGTGGCCGTATACAGTAGATTCATAACAAGGGTTTGTGGTTGTTCGGTGATTATGAGACCATCGTTAATAGCTCCAAACTCCTCTAACGCACCCTTGGTTGCACTGCTTGCTTCACTGTTTCAGTGACAGGAGCACTTGCACAGTAAAGCAATTCAGGTATGGGTGTTAATTCAAACTGGCTTTAACAGACACAAATATAAATGACTACTTGCATTCGAAGAAGTAGCTAAATAACGTAAATACTTGGGTGTACCCTTTTCAACTCGGGACCCACAGGCACGTGATTGTACTGACGTCGTCATTGGGTTTTCAGCAAGACACGGAGCGGAGCGAAAGCCACATTATAAGTCACTTTTTATGTTGATAGCAGTCATGTGAAGGCCAATGAGTAGTGCCGCCAACTCAGCAGGCACTGACTCAAGTTCCGTGCACACTAAGAAATACTCGTGTTTGTGTGATTAAATGCTATAAGATCAGCTCAGAATGTAGTGGACACTTCATATTTACTAACTATGCTACTTTGAAACGGATACCATAAGTACCCTTTTCTAATGTGTTATCTAAGTCCTGCCTAAACTAATTCCCCACGGGGTAGGTAAAAGTACCTACCTGGAAGTTGTCTGACTGCACTTCTTCCAGTATGTATAGGCACGGTCCGGCAAAATATTATATTAACGTGAAAATTGAAGGCTCTCGTGATGTGTTATACTTCCATTGTAAAGGGCAACCATGTAATGTGTGTCTGGATCTTCACTCAATCTTGGTAATACCATTGCTGGATTTACCCAGCACGCTCTGAATTCTCTAAGAAAATACTGTTAAGCAAGGGCGGCCTTGCATTAGGAATTCAACCTTTTAAGCAGGATATTTTGAATGCGCTGTCAAATGATCAAATGGCCGTTGGTCTGCTTTTGAAGCTTGATGGTTAGCCTTAAGCCGATTCGTTATCAATCGGGTAGTCATCGTCAGCGAGCGTTTGAACTCACTAGTCATATAAAATCGAGTGTTGATGAAACGTTTGTAATCAAATCCACAAGCTCGATGAATAAATGAATGGCCACCTGAGAAACCACCAATGAACGCCGAAACTATTTCAGAACATTTCTGATCTGGGACGCGTTCCGCAAGCACTCTTCCGTCTAAATGAAAATTGCATAGTGATGTGTTTCTTCGTAAATTGAATTGAATTTTTTCCCAGATCATAGTTTTACCCCTGTTTCTTAGTGCAGGCGGAATTGCCAGTTGCAAAAAGGAAAATTAGTAGGCTTTGTTTTTGAATTTATTTATATTTTAGGTCATCTATAACCTAAATTGCAATCTGTTAAGATAGCTGACCTGGCAGTCTGAGCACATCAGGAGAAGCGTAAGTCTAGTCGGGGGCTGACACACGACTTATAATCAGGTAAAGAAACACGAACTAACTACGGAAGGTTCTTCAACGGTATGAATGATCCAAATGAATCTTCATTGAGGCAATGAACACGAATCGTTTGGTCTAATATTCAGCTTGCGGAAATTTTTGAAATCACAGCTTTTGTGTGGTTTCTTACTGCCCGGTACGCTATTATACACTTATGTTTCCTCAGGGTGCAGTCCTCGGGTGGTAAAAAGCTTAGTGCCATTTGCAAAAAAGTTTCCATAAAATGTGTCATTGTGCGATTCCCTGTGGATAGCCCATTATTGGGAGTGCAGTTTAATCGCACACTTGTCTGGGTATAATCAAGGTAAATCAAGGTAAATCAAGGGTGCATCACTCTTGGTTGGTTTTGTGTACCCAAAACTTTAAGCCTGCCAAAAGTTCAAAAAAGACGATGACCAGTTCAATCACTTCGGACAGCCAGTGATTATTTGGAAACTTGAGGCAAAGTGTAACCGAATCTGCTAATGAGGCCTTCCAGTGAGTCTCTTGACAGAATGTTATGTTTTGCTCTCACTAATTACATGAAGAACCGGAAACTCATTTAAACCACTTTTTGTCTGGTATTCATTAAGGGAGAGAACTTCTGGTCGAAACTATGACCATCAGCATATATGGCGATATGTGGAACCGAACGGACGCACTCCGTGGTATCTCTGTGGTAAGCATGATGGGCTACGGAAAAATTCCCCACCCATGAGGAACCAATTAGAGTATGTACGTTTGTTTATTTATAACAAACATGTGATTTTTTACTACTATGCTACCTGGAAAACAACCCACAGGACAGAGACCCAAACGAGACACTTCTAATTGGAATGCTATGGCAACACCCAAGGCAAAGCAAACTTGGAATCACAGGAAAGTGGACCACGGCTGCTGATATTTGGGTTTAATCCTGATTACATTGGGCGATTTAAGCACAGAACCAAGAGGGAATTCCATTCTTAAGTTGATAAATCAAACGCTCAGTTTGAGGCAGTTTGAGGATCACGCAGGCGTTGAAACAAGGTTGTTTGACGGCATGCTGTTTGGAATACAAATGTTGTTGATGATGGTCACGACTGTTGTGCCAAGTTGTGTATATATGATAGCACCTTTGTTTTTGCCGGTCGGTAGTTGATGGGCGGAATCAGGACTTACAAAAATCGTAAAACAGGTTCAAACGATAGCCCTAAATTTCTTATTCTCTACATTTAGTTTAAAAGTACGTCACCACCCACTAACTTTGTTGTCTATTAGGGAGAGTAGTCAAGGGGAACAATTGATTTTTGATGAACGTCTGTTAATATAACGCTCAAAACGCTCAAATATAACGCTTAATATAACGCTTAAACGCTTGGAGTGAGCACCTCCTTGTCAAAGAGTTCCTCAAGAGTAACGTCTATGTTTCAGAGCCCCAATGTGGGCAGAAAGGTTTCACACAAAAAAACTGGAGTCAACTTACTTTGGTTTTCACGAGAGACTCAAATGAATTTCTTGTTTATGATATTGGTTCAATTAGAACATAAGGTTGCCAGAAACTCGGGGACTGCGCCTATCTGATGAGCCCCAAGAAGAGCGAAACCGGCCGTGGGCTGTAGGAAGAGTTTTAGCAACCTTGTGAGTAGTTTCCTTCATGGATTCAACTTATGTTTGAAAGTCAAGAGGCATTTTTCAGAGATTTAATTAGACATGTAACCTCATTCTGTATTCAACAGTTAGATGCAGCGAACAGGAAATGGAAAAAAACTTAAGTTACCTGAATCTTCGACCAAAAATTGACACTCGATCAGCAAGTCATCAACCGGGACAAGTTAACTGGGTGATTGTAGCATGAGTGGAGCTGCCCCAGCTAAACGCTAGTCGTACAGAACTGCTTGCAGCCACCTGTGCTCAACGTTGTTTTGTGTTCATATACTAACCTTAGATTTCGAGTTTGAAACGTCTAGACGACTAGCATCACTTACTAAACGAAAGTAACCGAACGGTGTCTCGCAAATTTCAGCGTGGACAGAATACACATTCAGAAAAAGCCCGAACTGGAATACCCGCAACTTTTGTGACTGTAGACAGGAGAGGAACGAGAAAAATAGAGTTATATAATCTGTACTTTTATAAGCATATTTAAGCATAGTTAAGTTCGTTCTCACACTCAACTTTAAAGTCCATGAAACTGTCTACTCAAATCCTTTTATCCCGATGAGTTAGCTGTCCAGTCGATGGCAAAAAGTTGAGATGGAAGCCACTTGTGCGGAATGCCTTATATATTGCAATGATCCACGAACTCATTGGCACTAAATGGATGCATAATTGGTCGTGCAAGGTCCATCTGAGTACAGACCGCATGCCCACAAAAAGCTGGACGAACGAAAACAAAGCTTTTACTGTTTTCCACCGACTGTTAAAAAAAACTGAACGCTGTTAACAGCACTAAGAAAACAAGACGAGCATTACATGTTGTGAATATTTATGTGGGAAAAATATGACCTGTCGGAGACAAGGTGCAATCCTGAATAATTCGTAGACGTTCTCCGCGTAACAAATATTCATTGGATTCGTAACTCCTGTTGTCATTTTGAATGTGTTGTTTCCGCAAATGCTTTTTCGTCTGTCTTCGAAATCTCTCCGGCGTCTACGCTGTGCGCTTGAACGTTATGCCGCCATAGGCTAGCTTTTTGCGTATACCTTTTCCCGCAAATGTTGCAGTTGAAACTCTTTCCTGAAGAATGAATTTGTTGATGTCTTTTGAGAACAACTTTGGTTCGAAAAGTGGCCCCACATATCTCGCATACAAACTCCGGATAAGCACATGAGGCCTTTTCATCCACGGAACGTTCCTCGCATAGATGTCTATGCAGGTAGAGTGATTTTTTGCATACGTAAAGTCTGCCACACTTGTCACATTTAATTTGTGCTTCAGCTGAATGCACCTGTGCATGTTTCTTCAAATGTAACTCGAAAGGAAATCCTTGGCCGCAAATTTCACACTTGTATGAATTTGTCTTTAATGTAGAATTTTGGTGACAGCGACGAAAATGCACAATCAGACATGTTTTGTATCGATAGCCTCGACCACAGTGCTCACATTGGAATTGTTTTCTTTGTAAGTGCACTTCTTCATGTCGCATTTGGGAATGACGGCGAGTGAACGTTTGCCCACAGATTGAGCATGAATAAACCCGAGTTTCACCATATTTATCCCTATTAAACTCAACATCCTCATGCTTGTCAGAGCTGTAGGGCTCAGTAGAACACTGATTGTGTGATCCTCTGCTTTCGGTATATGAAACCTTTGAAGTTGTTCCGTGAGCTATCCCCATGGCTATCAGAGAATTAGTTACCAACTCGTTCCCCACAAAATATTTAGCTGCTACCGATCTTCCTGTTGATGAAGGAGTCAAATCAGTCGATATTTGGGTACGGAATGCTCCAGATATAGTGTTTAAAGCTGAAATCAAGACAAAGATTACTGAGTGTATAGGAATTTCATTCGTTCAAAGTGATGGTTCTAGTGATTGCCTTAGTTTAGCTTTCACAATACAAGTTAAGCAAAGAAGTCTAAACTCAAATTTTTGAACTCCCTATTATGCGTCATTGAGTTGACCGCGCATTATAAACATATCAACGTCGGAGTCAAACAATTGTCACTGCGCACGTACATTCATGGCAAAACCTAGACTTTCAAAAACCTTATAGCTAGTGGGTAGAAAGATGGTTGAAAAGAGCTCCTGCTGGAAAATTTCTATTTGTGCTTCCTTGTACTCTGGTTCCTGCAGCAAACTTCCTCACGGAATCCTTGTTTTTTGCGCTTGTTGCCTTTGACTTGCGAACCTGATCGAGAAATCCCCTCTCACGTTCTATATGTGGCATCTCATTTGATGCATGGCTGATGTAACGACGTGGCTAAGTGAGATCAATAGGCTCGGAGAACAAAGTCTACATTGATGCACACTCCGACGGCGATGAACCATAACAACCTGTGCAAGCGAAGTGCTTCAATGCTCAGATTACAAAACTCACTGGTGTGGGTATATTAAAAGCAATTTTGTGGGGCTGGATTATTGGATCGGTCTTTGATGGCTAAGCTCAACTCAAACCGGCATTGCTCTTTCACCTGGAAGAACGTGGCCCTAGCAAACACGTCTCATAGAAGGTCTTATTCCGTAAGGATGGCACTCTTCTGAAAATCTTGCTGCATATGGAGGGTTTTCTCAATGTTTGGGAGTTTTGCCACCAAGGATAACTTCCATAACTACTGACGTTTTTATCCTTTTTCTTTTTTGGTGTTTTGTCAAGAGTGAACATTGTTGCGTTTTTCATGAATGTGTAGGTAAACGGCCAAATGTTTTCAAAACCCCTCAGTGCCTGTCGGACGCTTTCACTACCCATTCGCGCCTAACAGCACTTCTGAAGACTACCGATCTATGCACGTGTGGCATATCATTCCTACCATGCACCAGGCCTCTCAAATGGAGAGGCAAGTAACATACAGTGAAGGGAAAGAGAAAAACCTTTTGGAACAAGGGGACTGAAACTGACCTATGGCGATTCAGCACTCGCCAAAGTTCAAACTACATTACTGGCATTCCTAAACGGTCATGTGGTGGATAGTACGGGGTACCTCATGTTGAAGAGCTGTGAAAGGACAAGGTCAGTTGGGAAAGCAATTGCCGCACAAGCATGTACGTGCAGTGCATTACCTCTCTGCCGGTAGTAGGGGTATAGGATTTGCAGCTCCACGGAAGCTTGTGTTTAACTCAGAAGTAATTATGCAATAAAAGTTACCTTATGTGTCGGGTCATATACATGTTTCTCTTGTAAAGCCTCACTTGGGGCTTCGTAAACGCGGAATCACACTGTTGTAAAAGGTTAAAACTATTTTTCTCGAACAAATTTTAACCATTTGCGAACCTGTTGCCGAGACATAGGGCGAAAGGCAACAGCTCATGTGACCTTGGAAACTGAGTCTGGGGCCTCAGTGGACCATTCCAACTTAGTCGCCAAAAGAATCGAAATTCCAAATCAGAGTGATTTGTTAGCCAGTGGCCAACTTTCTCAAGTACGGTCCCATTTGCTAGATATCGAATACTTTGCTTTCAGTAAAACGATAGAAGTAAAACGGAAAACCACAGGGCCTTCAGCCAGTTTATAAAAAATGTCATTATCTCTCAAAACTCTCTTGACGATTTCCCCATTTTAAATCGAATAAAATTATCGTTAGCACAGAAAAGATTAGCTATAGTTTAGAGAGTAAGATGTTATGAAAATTTGTACTTCAAAAAGTTTATTCATTTGCGTTATCTTATGAACTCACGAATAGGGACATACTCCTGAAACAAATAGTCCAGTTCGTCGCCTGAATAAATGAGGGAGAAAATCAATTTTTTTTGTAGACGAAACACATAGTCGTAAACTTTCACCAACTTAGATTTACATTCATCTCCTAAAAAACGGCCTCCACGGGGCATTTTTGATGTGTTTCGGGTTGGGTTACTTTATGTGTCAACGTAAGTCCATCTGTTCGGAAAACGAGGACGATCAGTGTGAGGATTTTCAAAAAGCATTTCGGAAAAAATAAACAGTAATGGAAAATCAGCCCACATTGTGGTTTTTGGTGATTCCAACTTAACAGTGTTGGTATTCCGTGTTTCATTTACTTCCACAGGGTTCGTGGGCAGAATGGCAGAAGGGTTTTTTTAAACTAAAATAGGTTTGACTTGGACTACTGCTTACATATTTTCGGTTATCACTCTGTTCGGCAACGCGTTTCTAACGTAGTACATGCTATCGTAGTTTTTTCCGGATACACTCTTCCTCAATCCATCAATTTTCAACGAGTCATAATCAAAGAAAGAGAAAAAACGTCTGAAACCTTCAAGACAGTTAAGGCATTACTTCTCGACAGAAAAGCGGTGCTATTTATTCAAAACCTTTACTCGTAAGGAATTCAAGGGGAAAGGCCATGGCATAGCATCGCGAAACGGAACTAAAAACAGACAAAGTGCACTGCAAAATCAATGGACATCTCACACCTGTTTTATCAGCTAGAGAGTTGTACTTTTTGATCCTAAGATCAAGCACAAACTGAGCTAACGTATGAGCTAAGTTGCGAGTTCAATACACCATGACTTCCAACCGCTCCTCCTTCTTTGCGCTTCTTTTGCTTGTCAATCACAATTCACTCTCACATTTTAAACTGTCCGAAACTTTCTATTATAAATAGCGGTGTTCTTGGCAATTTTCGAGATGAAGAGGTCTCTTGAAGAAGAAACCTGTGGGCTACTGGATGACGGTGTTATCAACCAAAATAAATACGAAGGAAGGCCTCCAGGACTTGCCCGCGGAAGACTATCCCTGGAATTTCTTTTCCGAAGCTTCCTAAATTGCTAATCAAATTACTAGATCCTAAAATAACGTTACTAAATTAGAAAACAGATCACTTGAGAGCACCTGTAAGTACGAGTTGTATGAAGCACTAGGTTCTAGTTCGTGACTTCCTTTTGGTAAAGGAAAACGCTGTGCATACAGTCAAGCATTGGAGCACACGAATTCAATGATATTCTATGTCCACCAAAATGATTTTCGGCCAAAACAAATGACACATCTGTTATGTTCAAAACCACACACCAGGACAGCCAGTTGATCAGTTCCTCGTGATCGAAAGACATAATCATCAACTACTAAAGGGAGGGTGATTGAGTTGGGTCACCTTGGTGTTCTGCTTACCGCTGATGGTCCCGAAGAAGAATGAATCGACCTTAGGATGTACCTACGATTTTGGTCCTGATTGATTTACAAAAACTCCTTATATGAATAGAGACAAAACAATTACGGAAGCTTACGTACTCTCAACGGTCCGTATAAAACTATCACATTCAAGCAGTCCAAAGTGTGGCTCAGCTATTTGTAGAAAGTGTCTTGAAGATTGCATAAGGACTTTTCCAGTGTTTCTGCAAGGTGACATTTAGGAAAGAGTGCCATGAACCGACGTGCTCATCGTCACAAACACCACTGCTTCGAAGGGTTTTTAGCTTGCTTCATCTGCCTGATGTCATCATCATCATCATCATTAACAGCGTGACATAAGTGTTCAACACTGATGCTTCACTGCAGTAAGTATTGTCATTCGTGAATGTCGTGTTTGTACGAAGGCTGGAATATTGCCAGGGCACCCAAACCCAGACAGGAGGACGATTAATGTTTTCAACCAAGGCCGTCGGCTCAAAAGCCTAACCGCAATTCAGCGGTCTTTGGCGGGAAATGCAAATGCATTACCATTTCTACGGAACAAGTTGCCACATCTTCCAACCCCCAACCTAAAGGGCTAGGAGGCTATGTTCGTCAGACCTCTAACCATTGACTAACCTGGTATGAGAGACTCTGTGAGTGTCACGGGGACACTCCCCAGTATAGCTCGATGGATCGCTGAGATGCGCAAACCGTCACACCACGGCAATATCCAGTCTCTTTGTGATGGTACGCCTGATGTAATTTTTGAAGCTTCATCCTAGTAACAGTGTGCTGAGTGTAATGGGTCAGCAGGGGTGAGCGTGGGAACGGATCCACTGATTAAACGAAGCAATACAATTTTCGTAGAGACGGCAAAATATGCACTACTTTCTAGATAAGATTTATGAAATTAATCGCAGTTTTGGCCAGATCGGGCTTGTATAAATGGGCCGAAGGGGCGAGATGGCTCAGTGATTAGAGCTCAAATTTACTGACAAGAAGGTCCGTCATTCGAACCCGACCTCTATATGTGGACTCCTCCTGTCTAGGCTTGGAAAACCCAGCTTTCGTGCTTCTTCCGGATGGCATGACAGCTAGGAACTGAAAGTGGTACAGCTGAACAATTTCGATTCACATATGAGCTAGAATCTAAATCGTTTTCTTCCAAGCTTTTACATCCTTCCTTTGCTCTTGCAGTATTTTCCCGATCGACTGGACCCATGGAAACACACAGCTTTGGATACAAATTCAATTAGCTCGCATAGTTTTTCATGAATTGTGTCTCATTCCAAAGTAGGCTTTGGAAAATACGCTTTGGAAAGGCCTAGGTTTGATAACTTTTGGCGCGGATGTGACCCGTTTGTATGATCTTGGACATTACGTTCATTTTGTTTGGTAGGCACCTTTTGGGTTACAGTTTCAGCCGACGGATTAGTATGGATTAGAATGAGCCGAGCAGAGTCAGGTTCTCAAAAAACGTAAGAAGTTTGCATTTTTGAACAGAGTTATCTGACATAATATGGGTGACTAAATCTTTTTGTTTGGTTGTGTTAAGGCTATGCGCCATGGAAAGGACGGCATCCGAAATCACCTATCAGAGCTAGACGAGAGTTCATGAATTACCATTGTGATGAAGGTCTATTGATTGCTCCACACAGTGAGTATTTATATGCATTTGTCGTTGTGAGCAACTGAGAAGTTGCAAATTGCATTGTTGGTATGGAATTTGTATTTCGTTCCAACTTTCGTTCCAATTTTCAGTACTAACGGTTAGATCTTATGGGGTTTGATCAACAGGATCGGCACATTTACTTTTTTAGCAAGAACGTTGTTGTTTAAGGGCATTCTAGGATGCGAGAAATAACGAGATGCGTATACCTCTAGCTCGCCTCATGACCTTAGATAAGCGAGCTAGCAACAAGCATAATAACGAGTGACACCACTGTCTGATTTTCCCTTATTCATGTTTTGGTAGTCCCAATCTGATTAGGCAACCACTAATTGAAGAATGATGGTAAGTTCATGTAATATGTTTGTGAACGTTAATATCACTCCTGCCTACTTGGTTCAGGCGATAACGAAACACATCCAAAGATATTGCCCACAACCCACTCACACTCTTCTCTCAGAGCTGTGTTCTTTGGTAACATGTGTCATCATCACATTTTAAAGGCTGCATGAACAAATTAAGAAACACGGTAGGGGAACCCGAACGAGCCATCATGTGTCATTGAAGGACGTAAATTAAGAAAGGACATCGACCAAATGCGGAAGCATCTCATTTCAGATAGGCTTGTCCAATTTCATCCAAGTGACCAATGAGTTTTCGGTAAGTGCGTGAACTTGCAAGACCTCAGACTGAGAAAATACATATGTGTATTTAGAGGTTCAACCCCGATTTGGCTTATAGAACCTTCTACTCAAAACAGTTCCAGTAATACTGCCTAAAAGTATCTCTTGAGCTATACACAACGTCAATCGACAGTAAGTGGATATTTTACCACACGAAGGATACCAGTTGACAAAAGTATGGTATCCGAGAGGGCTAAAACTGAGATTTTATGCCTGGTTTCGAATTGCTACTGCAAGCGTTCCAAGCAGCGTACATTTACAAACTCAGTTACATGTAACTTGATTTTAAGGCTTACCTCGATATGTATCTGGAAGGAATGGTCAGGAAAACACACGAGATGTACAAAGACGCTCGAACTCTCAAGGTCACTAAAAGTGAGGAAAAATTCTTTCGTGCTTCAGTCTTAGCTAATTGCTCCCAACGCTGATAATAAGATGAAAGCAGGAGGTATCGATCCCTAAAATGGCGAAACATTTACTCTGTTAGAGAGTCTGGTATACTGTTCCCATTCATCTCACTAGTAGTAGTTATCGTACCAGTCGTATATGCTAATATCTGCAAGACGCAAGACTGGAACCAACCACTCTAAACAGCTACACAGTTAATTCAGTAGGATGATAAGACAATGGGGTGTACCTCCATCCAAATATATCATCATGAGTCCTAGCGGAACATTGAAGGATGTGGGGCCCCGTATATGCTTCAAGGGAACCTGTTTCACACAAAGCAACTTGACTGACTAAATGTGTAGAACTTATGGCACAGTTCGGTGTATTTATCACATATCATAATTTTACTGATGTTACTTCATCGATTGAATACTCACGTTTGCCTTTGCAGTGCGATCGGTAAATCAAGGCTACTAAAAGAATTAGAAGCAACATGGCACATTTAGCCATCATTCATGTATTGTAAAATTTGTCAACTACCGGGAGATCTGGGTTTCATTGGAGTGTCTTTCGTTTTTATGAGACCATTTGATCTTCACTGTAGTTTCCTGCCAATCACACGGGATGATACCATACACCAATGAGCATCTTTGCTGGGATAACCTAACCGTGTACAGCTTCTGGCAACTATAGTAAAGAACATGTGGACGACCAATCAGTACTGATTTCTTTTCTCGACTCATATGTCTTTGGTGCGTGGTTGAATGAGAGTGACGATTTTTGTGCTAAAACGAATATCAAGTATTTTGTCCACGTGCAAAATTTACTTCAGTGTTTATGTCTGAGAAGGAGAACATGGCAATCTACATTTAATTAAATGGGTCGAAATCGGCGTGCAAATCAAACAATCGTAGAAATTCTAGATGACCGAAAGTTATTCTGACGGCATTAGTCATGACGACGATAAGTCAGTGTGTGTAAGTAATGTGCATGGCCTGTTAGGTTAAAAGATAATTTAAAAGATAATTTAAAAGAATTTACCTGCAGATACCATTCGAAATACTCGGAAGACAGTTGAATATCAGCCGTTTGTCGCATAAATTCAAAGAGAGGAACTTTTCAGCTCGTTCAATTGTAATATACAATTTCACTGGACAAGCATAAGAATGAGCTGATATCTCCAAGTCCGTCAAAACAGGGGACTTGACATAGTTTACACCTACTTGTCAATACGCACACTTTACAGCGCTTGCTAGGTAGGACGAAGACGCGTCAAACCAAAGATTTTTTCTCAGTGGATGTAAGATAACCATCTAAAGTGAAAGTCAAATCTGGTGCCGGAAATAAATACACTTAAAAAACGGCAAGCCAACTGACTGTTTCGGAGGTCACGTACTCAATCATAAGGTTTCCTGAACACTGCCTCTGGTCATATTTATAGCCAAATTTATAATCTATAATTTATAATGCCCGAATATATTGCATTACTGATGAACAACGATTTTTCAAACTGCCTGTATGGAATTTTCCTAAAGATAACTACTTATACGACTGTTGAGGAATGTTCAACAGTTCAACACCGGTTCCGTCTTTCGTAGGCTCGTTAAGAAGGCGCATTTATCGGGTATCCATCAATCCTGTATTCTGCTCAGACAGAAATCGAAGGATATAAAATACCATCCGATTCGGTCCTTCATAAAGTCTGGAGATGATTTTGAGGTCTTGCAAGGCTCTTTGATTTGTTTGAAATCGCATTAAACGTATTTGGTGTGAATAACATTACATATGTATTTGAACGATGGAAATAAGTTTCGGAATGTCATAAGGAAAGTTAGAAAAATTCAAGAAGCCGAAGAAGATTGTGCGTGTTTTGAAAATATCTAGTGGTCCTCGAGGTCAGCCAACAGTGGATCTCTTGTTTCTGTTCACCAAACAACCGAAGAAAGTACTAACAGATACTCATTGGTTAGTATTGAAATTGTCTAACCGTTAACATTAGGCGAACAAATAAGCAACATTTTTTTCGGGACGGGTGTGCATGCGGGGGAGAAGGTTATAGTCTACAATCTTTCGTTCCTGAACTCTCTCTTCCAAAACCGCTTGTAGAACGGACAGGAACAGACACGAACCTGCGTTGTTGCATCCAGTTGATGGAGAAAAACATCTAGAACAACATCTCTCGAAAGAACCAAATTAGTTTGCATATGAGTGTATATTCGCTAATTTCGTGCAATTTGGTTTCAAGTAGAACATAAGGTTGACGGGAACCCGGGAACTGCGCCTTCCTGATGAGCCTCAAGAAGGGCGAAACCGGTCGTGGGCTGTCGATGGATTTTCAGCAACCTTATGAGTAGTACATTACAAATATACATGTATCGCGATATTTCAAATATCGTAGCGACTGAAACATGAGGCGGCCTGGTGCAGCACATTCAGTTGCCTGAGAACGAGAAGATTCAGCTGGTTCCAGGTGAGTCTCTCGAAAGAACCAAATTAGTTTGCAGATGAGTGTGTGTTCACTAACATCTAGAGAAGTTTGAACAAAACTGAAAGGACAATCAGAGCATTCAAATATTCTCAATAACTCCGACGGTCACTTGGTGACCAGCGAGTATTTTTACTTTACCAGGTCCAAACTTGGTGCACGAGTTAAGTGGGCATTAAATTGGTCAGAGTGAACTGAGAGGATAACTCTCAGGCAATCACGCGGAATGTCATGCGTCCAAAATTCACTGTGTTTTTGGGTGCGCACTGTTGATGAGTTTTGGTAAGGATAAAACAAACTTACAGTGCCTCTTGGCATTTCATCGCAGACCGGCTTCATTCGCAAGATGGAATCTTTGTTCAAAAATCGCGGGAATCTTCTCACAATACCCATAAAATACGATGATAATCAAAAATAGCGATTGCTCCCATCAGTTACAACTAACAGAAAGATGAAACTTTTGAACCATTTGAACCGTGGTTGACGCACTAATCTCAATCGAGCGCCACAGGCATCCATTCAGCCACGTGAGAAAACACGCTGTTCTAATCTCCCAGCCAAAATAAATTAGGTCAGGTTGCCACAGAAAATGGGGAGGCCATCCAAGATGAATTAAACAGCTGGCAAATGCGCTCATGTCTAAAGTTCATTGTCGGAGACCCATCACAATTTTCGCCGATCATACCATTACCCGTGAAAGACGCGTCAGTGAAAATGGCTGATTGATAATTTTGCATGATATTCTGCAATTAGT
The DNA here is from genome assembly GCF_000715545.1 of Opisthorchis viverrini. NCBI lineage: Eukaryota > Metazoa > Platyhelminthes > Trematoda > Opisthorchiida > Opisthorchiidae > Opisthorchis > Opisthorchis viverrini. Next base: position 4,350,935 of record NW_008751663.1, read on the forward strand.
AAGTATAAAGACAGTTAGAATTTTTTATCCCCAAACTATCTAGTAGAAGCAAACCACATGACTTGAAGCAAACAACCAATTTTAATGGAAAGTTCGGAACGAACTTTGGGTGCCGTTGGGATGTAGTTGAGTGAATATTTCTTGTGATGGGGGTTTCGCGTAAAGAAGGATCACTTTAGTGGAGAACCAAACAAATCCTCATTTAACTCATGAAAATGAACACCTAAGAGATAGTGGGAGTGCAGTCACTAGACTTTTAAAGTCATCGAAAAAATCCAAGCAGTTGAACGCCGTTGGTGGTGTTACCTGTTTCTAACTAAAAAAACTTAGCCGTATGGTAGCAGTAAACCTAAAAGAAGGAAACTTGGGTTAGAACGTTAAAAAAGTAAGTAGTATAGAAATCTAAGGGCTTTTAGCAACATGAACGGATTTCCTTTGGCAAGCATTCTTTAAATGCATCTCTTATAGCAAGTTGAAAAGGAAGACAGCTACTGCATGCTTCCTGGATATTTCGTAGAACTAGCCTAGCAGGCTTGCACTCACCGACTGCCCCTAATCATCACATATTCTCGTGCTTGCCGTAATTTTTTAACGGGCTTAAAAGAGCCTTTTTAATTTCGAGTTTTTGATGGGCACTAAAGTTTTTTGCATACCCGTTGTAAGGATTATTGAACTCTGGGGCTGTGCGGTGGCTACTTTGAGCAAAGTAGTAATCCTACTGAAATCCAGTATATACTACCTGTTTAGTGTACACTTGCAACGGCTTTACGCACGCGCCATAAAACACCTTGAAGTCCCCGGACGTCATTTGAGGGTAAATACTTTTGAGCATCTTTAAGGCGTCGTATGTTGTTTTTTAGTTCCTAATTCAAAGGCTTCTATTAAAAGATGGACAAGGACCTAGATTCTCCTTGTATTCACTCCAGATATTGTCCGATATCCTTCACATTCTTTATATTAGGTCTTCTGTCAGAAAGTATTAACAAAAGCGCTGCCTTTAAAGTTATTTCAAATGAGAAAATATCACTGCCTGCATGTTGAACTGTTATCTGTTTGTCCCATGTAAACCCTGGTATCCGTGGAATTATCATAGATTTAAACGCATTCAGGTGCCTGCTAAATCCAAAGTCAGCATCAGGCCAGACAGGAGCTAAAGCGTTTGTATTGGCTATTGCGAAAAATTACGCCATCGAATGAGAAGGAAGGACATTTTTCTCTCGACAACATAAAACCTGATATGTATATCCAACACTGTCACTTCTACCGCCAATAGTCACTTTCAGAGCAACCACTGACTCAGGATTACTTGGTGTTGGTTGTGTCCAAGCTTGGTAAGTTGATGGAGTGTGAAACGAGTTACGATTTGTGCGATTATTAACTGGAGGCACGCAGGTAAAAATCGGTGAGAAACGCGAGCGATCAAATCATAAAGCAGCTAATAAGTGACGAACTGTAAGATGTCCAAGAAATTCTGCAGTGCGTTTCAGGTTGCACAACACGATATTTGTGGTTGGATTTGGGTATACTATCAAACTGAATTTAAGCAGGCGAGCCACGCTAACGTCCTAACACCGGCTGCAAAGCCAGTATGGCCATCATTCATTTGGTTTTCTAGCACAATGCAGCTGAAAAACGTTGGTGGAGTGTGATAATTAGAATAGTGGTGGGTATCTTAACTACCGAATGTACGCGTAGTATAGAAGTCCGAATATGGACGAATGAATATCGTATATTCTCGGAATATCGCGGCGTACCATCAATCGCATCGCAAAACAGAGGCATATAAAAATACACTAAACAGAATGAATAGAATAGAGTCAATGTTCACCACATGGAGCCCGAAATTGCCAAAACACTGCAACACAACAACCAAATGACTCTAATCTGTTGAGCACCTGGGCTCAAACCAACCTCTGTCGTCACTCTCCTCTTTCATGATAAATAGAAAACTACAGCGTCCACAGTCTTCAGCTTTGCACTTTAGGACGAAGCAGCCAAATTTCTGTGAACGTGAATTAACACGACGGTTTCGCACATTTCCAAGAACGACTATTTCCATCAAATGCACCAGGTCAACCCCCAAACCGACATGTCCCACTTTGGTCCATTTATTGCAAAACATTTATGGTTGGCAGGCAACCTTGGCTCACGGGCCATTTAAGCAGGTTTATAAAAATGTATACTCGCCACCAGCTTTGGGTGTATTTTCCACCAGATCAGTATATATCGCCGTTGTCTTTTCTGGCTAACGATAACTTATTTTAGTTCCTCCGTGTCGTTCAGGTCAGTATGCACGGTTACCAGGAGTTGACGGTCTAGTATAACTCAACTTCGGACAGGAATGCTAAGATCTTCATATAATATATTTTGTTCAGTTACTATGTTTAACAGCAGTCGTATTACAGATTCTGATGACTGGAAGTGAGATGATAGTAGAGTTTACGGTAAGCAGTCGGTCGAAAATCCTTCCCTCGTCTGGTGCTGCTTAGATTTCTTGTGTTCGTGCTGTGTCCACGACCTGTGTTTCACTGTTATTTACAACAAGTATTGGTGTGCAGTACATACTTACAAATTGTATCAAAACCATCGGAAAAAGGACTCACAGAAATTTAATTCGAAATCTTGGTCTTCACGTCTCTAGCTCGACACCTGGAAATACACACCCGCGCTGAATTCTTCTGCAATCACGAAAACGGATTGGATAATTACCAGGGTTATTTCGTTCTAAGGGAAATGCTGCTGCCTGGTTAATTAATGGCACAGAGTACTGTAGCTTATACCCCGGACAGTTTTGTGAAACTCGCTCGATTTGAGCGAGTCACAAGTTCACCAAGAAATGCTTCTCCTAAACAGTGTTGGAGGCCTGAACTAACAGTTCGTCCCACTGCTGGTATGATGAGGCTTTTTCGAGGATTTTTCAAGTGATGAATTAGCGCGCTAACTCACCAAACGTTTTCACTTTGTACAAGTCTTTTAAAGTTCCTCAAGTCAACGGGATTTTACTCCTCCAGATTGTTCACGCTCTATGGGCTCAGTATGTTTACTCTTGTGACATGCAATTACTTACTGATAGGTTTTCCAAAAGGAGATGGGTCTGAGTTCCCCGGCTTTTGATGCATCAGGCTGATTCATAAGAATGATTATGCAAACTATTAACACTAAGGTCTTATTTCAAATTGAATTACTTCTAAACAATGCTGGATCGGGCACTGTAGCTGCCATTGATTTCACGAATAAACCACCTATAGATTGTAGGAAACTCTTCAGGTTCAGCGCCTTCTTACTATTTCTACTTTATAAAAACTGTAGGCCACCCACCCAAAATCAAATACGCCCAGAAGGTCCCAGGGCGCTTCCCGGGGCACAGCGTCACCGAAATCGAATCCTGTCGGGAAGTGGTCTTAATGACAATCGCTTGCCACGTTGGTTTTACTTGGTCACACATACGACGTGCACAGGCTTCTGGTTTCACAAATAGTTCAAATCTACTGGTGAACAAATCTAGAGTACAATGATAATTTCAATTTCCAAGAATTGCGTGGTGTACTGTGAGTCACTGTGTTGGGTTTACACTGAAAACAAACAAGAACACAGACGCTTGCTGAAACTCACTTTTATTAACAGCACCAGGTAAAAGTAAACTTATCTCTGGATTCACTATTGGCAAGTTTCATTCACCCTTACTTCCCAGTGTAGTAAGCCTGCTATGTTTGACTTGTAAACAAGTCGACCCGTGTAAACATATTAGATCAGGCTATGACAGACGTTGCTTCCTCTTATATGTGATGAAATCTTTTGTGTCAGAAGTATAGCCGAAAAATATATTAGGGCCATATAATAGCCGCTTTGTAATGGCCTTTCAGTTTAGCGGCCCCCATTAGCCGAACGATGCTCTTAGCTGCAAAACCTTTGCGAGCGAAGTAAAACTCTTTACGCTGAAATATTGAATTTTTCGCGTATGTGCTCAATCCAAAATCCAACTCAATCTACGTTCATATCTTCGTAGCTCACTGAATTTCATTGTCCACAGAACTAATCATATCTCCGGCGGAAAAGTCGAGTGGAATACTTTACTAGCGTCCTTTTGACCCCGGGATGTCTAGAAGGGGTTCAGAAGTTTAGAATCGTAATCTGAACTCAATTACCTGTCTATTTTGGTCAATCAGTAACACGTTGTAACTCTCAAAATTTCGATTTCATTGTGCGAATACCGAGCGTCCAGTTTAGCTAATTTACAGAAAGAATATCGAAGACTTCGTAGTCGGAAAACAACACTTGAGTTTTTGTTCACGCACCTAACCTCAAGAGCGATAAAGTAGACAACGGATCTTTTGCTCAACCTCTCTCAGGCAGACATTCATGTGGATTTTGAGGTTCTTTTTGGGAACTGTAGAATTCAATTGTTAGAGACATCAAACCTCACAGCATTCATTTTTATCGGTGAAACTCCGACCACTGGGTTTCACCGCTTATCTTCCAGATTTCTTTTAATCATGGACAATGTAGAAGGAAATCAGTCTATTTTTCTTGCTTATTCGTCTGATTTAGGCTTTATTATCCACACATACCTCTCAAGCATGTGCGGCACTTCAGCAGCTAGACTACCTTCTGACCTTTGTTAAGCTGAACACGCGTTTGATGGCATGAGCCAGTTTGAGGTTGTATTGCAGCCTTCGTGAAGTCATTTCTTGCTCCCCAATTGCGGGAGTGAGAGCTAATACTTAGTTAATAATGGGCAGTAATTGTAGGGGAACTGAAACGGCATTACAGACGTTCCCACCTTTTCATCAGACGTAGCTTTGAGTCAATGAGTAGTAACTCCACCAATAGTCTCGCGGAAAACATACCTCCACTTCAAATTGGGACCTTGTTTCTCACTGTGGAGCGGGAAACAGTTGCCGGTGTCGGAGAAATAGTCGAATTGATGGTTTATTAATTTGTCCCCACGAGTGCACAAGAAATCGGTTTCCGGTCTTCCACACATCCATTCGGAGAGTTCGGTATGCCAAAAGAACTTTGACGAATGTCCTTCCTAAATATGTATAATCAGCGTTTATCAGATTGTATCGATGAAACACTCCGCCTGGCCGTTTGGCGGCGGATTGGCAGTGCCGAACGGATCCAAATAATTTCATTTCTACGACAGAACTCTTGGAAGAAACAGGATCTGAAGTTTAATTCACTTTCCAGTGCTAAAGACTCAAACAGGCCCTATTTCAGGATGCCCCGGGTAAATTCGCTTTAGAACTCGACGAAATAAAATGAACGACGCCGCAAGTTATCCAAACATCAAGCTGTGCCAAAAGTAATTATGAATTCAGATGTTGAAAAAGCGGTTAGTCACTGCCGTCCTGAGGATGTGGATGGATAACTGCATAGTTGGATCAGCCGAATTCCCCTGCTGGATATCCAGCACGATCAACGGTAATACGTGGCCCGTTTGAAGCAGCTGTTGTCTGGCGTGATCTTCAATGAACAGGGCACCAGTAATGTAGTCGGCTTGTTGGGGAGTTTAGTTGCCGATCTGACGTGAGGCCACATCCATTTAGTTGGAATTTTGTGCCCTGCCATAACAAATGTCGAGATCGAGACAAGAAAGAGTAAGCGGCCAATATTTCAGACTCTTCGCGAAACGCATAAAAACGCCAGCAAAGGTTTTGCATCATCAAAAATGGTGGATTTTTGGTGGAGACGGTGAAATGAAATGTCTTGCGTCAACGCCTCCTTCCTAGTTGGACCATTGCCCTGAGGTTAGCGGCCTGTATACGTTCGTGATCGCATTCTCGGCCCTGTCTGGAAAGACGTGTAGAATTACTAAACGGGTAATTCAAGCAGCGGCATTAGATGCCACAAAATTTGGCAGCTTTGAATGGTAATGTGTCAGCAGCGGTTCCGAGTGTAGCATGGACTTCATTTGGCAAAAATTTACTTTAAGCTTTCTGACCAAACTCCGGGTAGGTTTCCTTCCAAAAGCAAGTAAGCAGCGGTTAGGCACCGTGCAGTGAAAGAAGTATTACCGAATGGTGGCTGATGGCACCTCGGAAGAATATGTGCGTAATACATCCTTGGAAACCGAACCGCTCGTGCGTTCTCGGGATCATGGTCTTCACTTTAGGAAACGAAGATGTGCCCGAGACAGGACGATGCCAGTGGCAGTTCTCCTGGATTCTTTGCTGCATCCTAATGATTAGCGTTCGTAGTTCGCAGGGAGAACAGGTACAAATCAGTATACCTTCCGGGTATGCGGCCACACCCAGGATGTCTAGAAAGGGTTGTAGCTATCAGCTGTTGCTAGATCTCAGGGGCCGTCCCAACGTCAAATGGTACACGAATGTATCTGTCTGCAAATATGCGCCAACCTAGTCGGATTTGGTAAAACAACTCCCACTATTCACAATAGTGAACAGTTCATCATTAATTATTTTTATCGCTTCAAAGCTACCCTGTGGCCGGTTCGGAATATATCACAAATGTGGATTGACCCACCAGGTTTCCTCATCGCGACGTGTGAGGCAACCCACGGTGGGCACGATATGGATTTCTTGCTGATCGTAACTCTGGAGTTCAGTGACACTTCGTGATTCGAAGTCTTGCGGGACTGGTATCTTGAGATGAATGTGACTTGTATTTGGTGAAAAACGTGACAAAGGCCAGACTAGAATACCCTAGAAATGCGCCGAATGATGTTACCAGCTTGACCTGGGGCCGTCGCCTTAGAACAGACCAGAATGCAGGCGGAGTTGATCAGGATATCTACCGAAACGAGATACTCGAACAACTAGAGGTTAAAAAGATTCAGTTCGGTTGTGGGAGCTGGAAATGGCCCATTGAAAATCATTTTAAAGCGAGACACACAATTGTAATTAGTTGAAAAGCCGCAGATCACCACCGCATCCACTAATGTAGTTCTGGAAGACCGTCGGACTGAAGGTCACCCAAAAGTGTCAGAGCTTCTCCGATATAATAGTGATGTGTGATACATTGTCCAACTGCGGGCAGACCTGATGGCTCTCGATGGAAACCTCGAAGAATTTCCGGTAAATCTGGGCGCTGACTTGAAATAATGCAGGCAGACTCGGGACGGTGCCCGCGAATTTCGAATTTGAGCGACGTGGTTGCTACTTAGAGGCACCGTGGGATGTACTGGACAAGCGTGTCAACAGTATCTGCATTGTCTACACCAATGCTGATTGTTAGGTCACAGCCTGACGAAATGCTAATCATCGCAATGTCCGCACGAAGATGAGGCTACCTCTTTTGGACTTGTTGCTGACTGGAATGGGTAGTGCCAGAACGCGATGGTCCAATCGATGACGGACCAGAGATGGGAAAATAAGAGGATTAGGAAACCTAGCGAACCGCGTGCACTCAAAAATCACCCTGACCTCGAGATTGGAACAAACTGGTATCATGTCGTCAGTCGGTCAACCGTGAGAAACTGCTCGCGATATATTTGAGCGTCAGCGCACCTTCTTGTTCAAAAGAACAGAGTGAAATTGTCAGGATTTTTGCGAATTTGAGAGGAAAGAGGATGCATTTAAAAATGAGGGTTTTAAGTTAGCCAATTATGGGCGACTTCAGTTTGAAGTACCTCCTCTTCGCGATAAACGATGCCAACATGCGTCAAACAATCGTCTGACTTGTTTATAACCAGCATCAAACAGCGGCACTGCGTTCAAAAGTGAGAATAGCTCCCAAATATATATAATTAAAGACCGACATGTGTTATTCTAAGATATGTCGCCTGAATCTGACAGAAGGATCAGGTTGTGGTAGTTGTCCGTCTCTGGTGGGCCAGCTTCACAAAGCAGTGGAAAGACCCTCCATGCATCGATCTGCTTAGCGAGCTTGACTCATATTGTGTAACTGTCGCGGCGTAACCTGGCGCAAGCATGTGGGTCATATCTAGACTCCACTGTGCCATTCGCGATTCCATGAGTCTGGTCCAGGAGCCGACGTAGCACCAGCGGTGGCAAGACTCAGCTGCACAAACATTTTAATCAGTGTGAGCTGTTGCTAGAGCAGTGCCTTCACTTTCGTCGGACCCAGGATGAGCAAACCGACGCGAATCCTGACACCAAACTGCTATCATCCTGAAGGGCACATTCAACGATCGGACTCTCAGAAAAGTGGCTTTAGTGCCTCAATCAAGGGCAAAGTATATTACGAGATTCCCTGAATACATGTGCATTCGAAAATATCAGCACAGAGTGCAGTTGGCGAAAGGAGGAAAGCGGGGACCTTTTGGGTAATGTAACATGGTGGAATAGGAGGCCGCAAAGTATTCGCGGAATAAAATTGAGTCCCCGGAAGAATACAACGTTTCAAAGTTACCGCGTCATAGTAATGGATGTCTGTGTCTGACGAATCGTTCCACGAACTACTTGCAAGAGTGATTTGCTCAATTGAGCAAATCTTTAAGTTCATCAATCACCACCGACAGTGGAAACAGTGCATAGTGTAATAACATACCGCAAATTACTGTAAACCGTAAAATTCATTCAATGAACAAAATTTGAAACTAGCTCCGTCGCTAAAATCTTCAGTAAGCTTTCCGGAATCCAAATTGTGCTTGTTGACACAATATATATATGCAGTTGATGCTCCTGTGAATAATCTCTGCAATTTTATCCGCCCATGGGAACGAATAACGAATTTTCTGTACCGCCCCCTTGACAATTGCCAATCAGAGTTATCCTTATGGTAGATACATTCATTATTTCTCAATATCTCGTGCAAAAGTTAGGCTTGCAAATATTGGTGACCTATGGACGAACGTCACGTTTTGTGGTGATCTACAACCGTCGCCCCTATTTTAACTTGTAAAATATACCAGGAATATCATGTCGTCCATCATCGTGGCGGACAGCTGAAAGAAATTATCTGACGCGCATGGCTCACATGCAGCCGACGCGCGCGCATCCGTCCATGCCCGCAAAGGAAGTACGACGTTAAAAGATAATTTTATTGGTCGTTTTGATTAGGACATATGTCTTGGTGCGAAGTGAATGGTCTTGGTGCGCAGTACTCATCGAGCTATAGGTCAGGCTACCTAAATATTACTATATAGCATTCAGTTGAAAAACGAAGAGAAACGCTTAACCCATAAAGGGGAAATTCGTGGCGATAATCCCGCATAGGCATGTATACACAACGCCATCTTTTACGGTTGGATCGCAATTCATCAGTTCTTGCAGCCTATTGCCTACTCACTGCGAGGCTTCAATAAATACTTACATGAAATATGAGGCCTCACCAACAAAGGAGCAGTCCGGAGCTGGCGGGCTTTGCATGAGTCACACAAAGCAGTTGTTGGCTTTTTTCTTTAACTGGCGCCCCACAGCGCTAGTCCGAGTATTAAGCCTCTACCTCGCGACTCTTGCCTCTTCTTTACCTCTTGGAGCAGAAAATACTGCCCCCTAGACGTCTGTTCCGTGATAAGCTTTAAGTCTGTGTTTTGATGGACGTCGATACCGTAAGCGCGATTAGCGAGCAGATCCTTGCGTTTTCTGGGTGGCCGTGGACTGGGCAGAATAAAAACTAATGATCCGCGGACTGGCTTTTTTGGGTCAAGCCTGGATAGTATCACCGCACAGCTGTCATAGTCCACCGTCACAACGGTTGACGTCATATGATACGCGATCTGTTGCGTGCCAACGATCAGTGGTAGTATTCCGCCTTTAGACCGCCACCTTTTTTGAGGTGCAGTGCCCTACACAACTGACTGCCGGTCGTCAGTACAGACATCAAGCCTTGGTGCAGCAGGATTCGTTTCTGAACAGTCAGCTGCCTAATGAAGTATTTGGCGCTCCTTGGTTCCAGCTCCCGAAGCTTATCCACCGCTCGGTTCGGTTGTTTACGCAGGCCACCGAAAGTTGTTCACTGTGGTTTTGGTAACAGGTGTAGGGGAAGCACCTTGTTCCGGTGGGTTTCACTTCGACAGACACAGTCGGTAAACAGGGAGAGAAACTAAGAGGCATGTGAGTTCTCCAGCAGAGGTGTCGACCACCTTGGAGCACCTAAGTGCTTGCACCAGGACTATAGGTTGATAGTGCATCATCGTGGCCCCAAAGTGCCTCAAAGCGAGTGAACATACATACATAGCCATTCGATGGACCATGTTCAGAATATAGCCATCGCGCACCAGTATTTTTCGTCAGTCGCAATGATACGACATATGCAACTCTCACCCCGCGTGAGCCACTCGGCGTGCCGGAACACATTTTGTATTGCATAATCCTGTGTATCGGGGTGGTTCACTTGGGTTTTAAGACAAGCTTTAGCATTCTTCACACGTTTGTTGGTCGTGTCATCGAAAAGAACAATTTCTTATTCTCAGATGGTGTATAACCAATGGGCATTAAGGTCAGAGAGTTATAATGACTTCATGCTGCGTAGTATTTTCAGATCTTGCCGGAGTCTGTTCTAGTATTGTGATAAACAAAATCCTACAATGCGGCGGGATAAGTGCTGGATGTTCCCAGAGTGCATCTGCTTTCAAAACCGCATGCGTGTTATACGATCCTGACGTTCTTCCTGACGGCTTTCCTAATATGGATTTAGCACAACATACCATCGCGGCCAAACATCATTCTCGCTGACCGCAGTTGTGTCTCCGGTTTGTCCACCACAAAAGTCTTCAAGCAATTCAAGGGGTCCATCCCTTCCCCGAACAGGCCGAATACACATTAACTGCATAACTAGATTAAGGAGAGAAAGAATTCGTCTGCGATCTTGCGTCTCGCGATGCTTGATCTCTCTCCCCTGGAGTACCGTCGCCTCCGAGGGTGCCTAATTCTTACTTATGCGCCGTTTGAACAAAGCCTGGAAAACAGGCTTTTCACCGTTGACCCAGCAAACACACGGCCGGGACATAGTAAGTAGGTTTTCATGCTCAGAGCGCACACATTCATTAGACAATTTTTTTCCTCGTTTCGGGTAGTGGCTGCGTGGAATGACCTTCTTCCGATGGTTGTCCACGCTCCTTCTAAAACCCAATTTAAAGCACTATTGGACATGTTTTATGCGAATCCTCGCGCTGGCAAACATACTGCCTCGCGATGAGAACATAAAGAGCAGTGATACACCCTTTTTTCACTTGTGCCTTTCAGGTGAACGACAGCCACTGACCGACAAGAACAAAACCGACCCGAGAAACTTTGGCAAAATCCTCGATCCTGTGTATCAATCCATGAATCCGTGACTCCGTGAAACTTGCAAGATCAAATGCGGAAACATACTGTTTTTGTCTGATCCCTCATGTTAGCTTTTTGGTTAGCGCCTTAATTCAACGGGTTGTGTTAAACGCTCCCAAAACGAAGCCAATATCGCATTTGAGGTCAATGTAACGACCTGTCCGCATCTCTACGCTTTGACCAATTCTGTGCGGGTTGGGCTCACCGACCTTGGCAGCGCCTAACTGAGTGGTCGAGGAGCTCGTAATGCGCGTTGTAGTGTTTAGTGTCCGTCGTTTTTGTTGATTTATGTGTGAGTATTGCCGACGTACAACCTCGTTTGTTGGGCTTCGGCCTATGAGCTTTCATTCTGTTTTCCATCTGCAGAAACTGCCTTCGGAGTGTCACGGTCCATTTGTGCTTCCTAGGCTGCATACAATGGTATTCTGAAGCCTGGTTAAGTAGTTTTGAAGTTTGGCATTCAGTGGCCTGGCTTGGCGGACCGCGGTTATCTAACCTCACCATTGAAATAGGTTATTCGGCTGGGCCTCCAACGGTACAGCAATAGGAACGAGATAGGTTTCTAGAAGCGTTTCCGGTTTTAGCTCACCCGGGTCGGGAGGCATGATCTACGCACCAATCACCCGACTCTGGCTTGTATGTCGCGTACACCCGGCTGTCGCGACCTGAGTCCAGTACAGCACTGTCGCGCCGATGGATTATGGGTCCAATCATCTTTCTGGGGGCGTTTACAGCTGTAGTTTCGGCCAACGCTCTGACAACGACTGGCCACGTTCTGGTGCCGGCTAAGCTGTGCTCCTATCTGCATGTGATGATTTTGGTCTTATCGGAGAGGCCGGCTGGACTGTCGGTAGAGACAATATACAACGGAATTCCCTTCGAGATAAACACATCAAGCAGTTTGTCGTGAAGCATCGGTAGGGTGTCTAGTGGAAATGTGTCATACCCTCCTTCCACATTTTTATTGCGCTCGGTCGGCGTGAGGATCTGTATGCGTATCTAATGTCCTGGTTGCCGTGCAAGATCACTGCGTCAGTGTGACATTCCGAAGCTTCTAGTGCCACGCGAGCTGTATAGTAATGAATCGTAATGTGCGGCTGATAAGTCGGCGCTCATTGGAGATTCCAGAAAGCCGCGGGTGCGTTAGAAGCATTGCCCATGTGTGGCCCGTCAATAACAGGAGAAGGTATGTGTTGAGACACAGAAACGAACTGAAGTGCACCAAATTTGTAGTCGCCATTATAAGCATGAGGGCAACATTCTTTACCGTTTCTGAGCGGCATTCATCTTCGTCAATGACGAGGTCGAGGTACTTTATCGGACGCATAAATGTGTACTTTTCTAAATACGCCATGAAGCCATCTTCCCGAATACGACCGATCGAGCAACCAGGACACTGCCACAGTCCAACGTGACGGGAGTCTGTGATTTGTGCATAGTTCAAAAAAAATTTTGGAGCATCTGCCATTAGGATGTGCGGAATTCTCTAAAATATGAGGCAATGTTGCGGCACCAAACAGCCACCGACCGCGCTGCAGTTCAGTGGTCGAAAATTCTCTGAATCCCTCTGCCTCAGCAAAATAAATATTCGGAAAGCGTTCCGCTAGCTGCGTAACACGATCATATCTGTCGAGGTCACCAACCATTGAAGCGTCTTGCCCCACGGTCCTCATCCACGAAGCCGCCATTAACCGATGTGGCTGAATTGACTAGTAAAGACTTTCATACGTCGTTGCCAGGTCTTGGACTAATCGCCCCAGGGTCGTCTCTATCCCACACAAGGCTGAGTGATGAGGGCTATACGAGTCAAACGGTCCCCTGGTATACAAAGCACTTGACATAACTAGGGCAACCTGTAGAGTGTGACCAGATGATCTATTGAGGAAGATTAATTCTTCCGAAAACCAACCGAAGTAAGTCAGCAATACTGATCCGATGTTCTTACCAGACTCGCAACGCTTGGTAGGCATCGCCATCATCATCGGTGACATTAGTGATTCATTGCCGTACAGCCATGTCAGTTTATCTCAAAACGCCTTATATTTGGTAGAATGGAATGAGACAAGTAGGTGGACCTAGGAATGACATACCACAAATATCCGAGGTGCCTACATCCCACCAGACCCAAAACTGTTACCTTGTCATGGTGGTTGGGCTGCCGTGCTGCAATAATTCTGCAGGCTATACTCATTTCCGAAAGTTCAACCATGCCAGAAAGGCAAACGGGAAGCAGCGCAACCAAGAAGAGTGAGTCCTTGTACTACGAGGAGCTCTGGAGGAAAACTCGTGCTTCCCTCTGTGATAGGAGTGTGAAGGCAGCAAGGTGCTTCCCCCAAGCGACCAACATGTCCATACATATGGAAGTAGCGATGCTGCCTTCCCCCGCAGAAGGGCGGGTTAGAAAAGGTCGGCCACCAAACCCGTACACTCCGATCGCCCAACGGTTAATCGTGACCACCGGCGCATTATCCAATACGGTCGAAATAATTTTAAAACGAGAGAGTCCGGTGCTGCTCAAAAGGCACTTGCTGTGCGCAGCCGCATCAGGAATGAGACAGTGATGCCTTTTTCCCTGCGTGTGAGAGTGTATGGAGAGCTCTCCAAAAGCTTCCGTACACAAAACGGTGTCCGTCAGGGATG
>NW_008751663.1:4369481-4369799 GCF_000715545.1 Opisthorchis viverrini
ACATCTGACTCAGTCCAGTTCAGGGGCTGTGACTTTGTTGACGAGTGCGCGGCTGCAGCTGTGCCCTCTGATACGGAGATAAGCGTTGCCAGCTCCACGTAGTTTGGGCGCTGCCTGCATCTGGGGTTTGCCACCTCCAGGACGTCCCTTCCTTTGATGGGCGAGAGGCCTGTGGAGGTCGAATAAAAGCTGCTGTCCGGAGACGCAGCTGGTTTCATCGGCCTGCTTTCGGGAGCACAGGGGGATATAACCATGAGTCTGGTCATGAGTTTGGGGTTGTCTGGTTTGGTGCCCGGTGGAAGCCTGTTTCGTGCTTCC
>NW_008751663.1:4371595-4372290 GCF_000715545.1 Opisthorchis viverrini
GAGATCCTTTCTATATAGGAGCTTTTAACGTCCGTACTCTATGTCAAACTGGCAAACAGACAATGTTTCCTGAAACCTTGTACTCTTTTAAAATTGATGTATGCTGTGTCTCCGAAACGTGCATAAAAGACCCGAGCGTGTTTATGCATCTCAAAACTCCATGGATGAACTCAGCTCTTTCACATTTCTCCCTTCGTGTGTCCAGTGACCCAGGAGCGATGAATCATGGAATATATGACGTGGGAGTCGCACTGAGCCCCAGAGCTGAATGCGCTTTGCTGGATTGGATCCCAGTGAACAGTCGTTTCTGCGCCGTCCGGTTATCCAGTTCAATCAAGCTCAACGCCTCGCGGCATAAAAAGCGGTGCCTGTTTGTCGTGTCGGCTTATGCCCCAACGGACTGCAGTTCTGATGCGGAGAAGGACACTTTCTATCGAGAGCTATCCGGGCTCATTCGTCAAGCAAAAAGCACCGACATTTTGATCCTCGCAGACGATTTCAATGCTCAAGTAGGTCTGAACTCCTCGGAATCACATTTCGGTGGTCGATTCAAGTAGGTCTTCCTCGGAATCACATTTCGGTGGTCGATTGGGAGTCGATGCTCGCCGCACAGACAACGGAGATCGACTCCTTCAGTTGTGTGTGGATCACGAACCGTTTCTGGCAAGTACGAACTTTCAACATAAACGTTCGCA
>NW_008751663.1:4373419-4376417 GCF_000715545.1 Opisthorchis viverrini
GCGGCCGTGTAAAGGTCTACGGGAAGCTCTCTCCTGTGTTCATATCCAGTGGTGTCCGACAGGGCTGTCCTCTTTCACCTTTCCTCTTCAACTTCGTCATTGGTACGATCATCGAAGTGCTCCCTGGGCCTGCGCTCACAGACATTGAGTACGCAGACGACACAGCTCTTCTGGGACCTGACCCTATGGTAATGCAAACAATATTAAATAATCTAAATAATTCTGCCTCGCGGTTCGGCATGCGCTTCACACCTGCAAAGTGTAAAGTGCTACTGCAGGACTGGGTGGGCTCGAACCCTAGCCTCATGCTTGCGGATGAACCGATTGAGGTAGTAGATAAATTTGTTTACTTGGGCAATTGTATCAGTCCCGGTGGTCTGGCGAAAGATGATATTTCCACCCGGATTGGGAAGGCCAGAGCAGCTTTTGCTAACCTGCGTTACCTGTGGCGTAAGCGTAACATCAGCTTCTCTGTCAAGGGTCGAGTGTACAAAGGCTGCGGTGCGCTCCATATTACTATATGGATCAGAAATCTGGCCGTTGCGCGCCGAGGACGTCAAAAGACTTTCAGTGTTTGACCATCTATGTCTTCAGAGCATTGCCCGAATCTGGTGGGAACACCGGATTAACAATGCTGAAGTTCGTCGAATGGTATTCGGGAGAAATAAATCACTCTGGATAGATGAACTGATCACTCTGCATAGGTTGCGCTGGCTGGGTATGACGGTCGACCGACTTCCTTGAAGGGCTCTTTTCGCACAACCTCGTAAAGGGTGGAATAATTCCAGAGGTGGCCAAACACTGACTTGGTAGCGAAGTATAAAAGCCATTACCAGGAAACTCATCTGCGCTGGTCACTGCCGTCTTCCTGGATGGGGACCCCGAGACGGGCCACATCAATGGCTAGAGACATTGTCAGATATGGCCCAGTCGCGCCCTCAATGGCGCTCGTGCATCAAAGCTATTGCCTTCAATGCATAGCTCCTTTTCTAACCCCCCCACTTGACAGCCCACTGAGAATGCTGGTTTGATGCACCAATTTATCAGCTCCCGCCTGCAATACGCAGCTACCTACCCCCCCCCCAAATCATCGGTGGATGGAACTGCGGCAGCTACAACCACTGTACGACGAGAACGCGGTTGTTACAGCTGACAGTGATGAATGGTGAATGTACTACCGTGTATTTTACGCTTCATGTAGGCGACAGGTCACCACACTCATAAGTCAGTTCCCAGTGCTTACGAACTTGATCCCAGCAGTGGGAGTATAATCACCCCCCAATGTTAAAACCGGGGCCACTGGTCACAATCTGACTGCGTTCCCGCCCGGAAGTGTTATGTGTTCCTCCTACATTACTCCATCCTCTGTTCAATTCCCTTTACACATGATCACTGAGGAGGAAGGTCTGGGGTCCATAACCCAGCATATCTTGTAGAGCCTGGCTCAGTACCACAAGGCAGCTGGCACCGCCATCAGACACCTTGGATCATCACCACCGGTTCTTGACTCTTTCTCCGTAGTAGACGGTCCCGGTGTCACCTAGAATCAACGCACACTTAGTAACTGGATGTAAGTGAATGGGCGACTAGATGGAAGCAACGTTGGGGGAGTGGGAGGGAGAACAGTGAATTAAAGAAGATCCTGTTAGTCTTTCAGCAGCGGGGGCCTAACGACTCACAGGCTTGGAAAGTAAACCACTGGGTTTTTTATACTGAGAACGTAACCAGATACATCTCAAAGCCGCAGCCACTGATGCTCGTGTTATTCCCTCTCTTCCACCCAATACAAAGCATGATTCGACAAATCGTATTCTCACTTTCATGCGTCCCAAACACGTGAGTGTTCTTCGTCCGGCTCTGTGGTTTTTCAGAATTGCAGGTGTTATAGGTACTTACGTAGGTGCTTGATGTCGGTGCGTTTGAGCCAAAGAATCGGTGGCTAAGGTTTTCTTTTTAAACTCCGCATTCCAATTCCGCCTCTGGAAATTCCGTAGTCCAGCATCTTGTCCCATGTTCCTCTGTTTCGTAAATTTCTGTGTATGATTTTACTATTTATTAATTTTTCACATCTTTCTTCGAAGAATGAAGCACCGTGCACTTAAGCAACATTAATGGTCGGTATAACGTTTCAGTGAGGGATACGAATAATCGGGAGACTTGTGAACTGAACTGTACCCTCCTGTGATGGTAGGCATAAAAGTTGAAATAGTCGCGAAACAGGCAACAAGGTTTGCCTTAAGTTCTTCCTTCCTCATCCGAAGCTGCACCTTTCACGATCATCGTTGGCAACAAAACACGTGTAACACATAATAATAAAATTATAGTTAAGTTGTAACGCTCTGTAACAACTGCCGGCCATTCTATTCGAAGGAAGTATGAGGGCTGAGATACAGCCCGGTTACCCAAGACCAGACAGGAACAGTCAAGATGCCGCGGTCGGGTTCGAACCACGGACCTTTCGCTCACTAAATTCATACCCTAACCAATGAGCTGCCTCAAGCTCAATGATTGTAGGAACTCAAGGAAGATGGATCCATGCTGGTGGATGGCACCAAGTTACGCACATTATTTTTTTAAATTTAGTGTGGTTACGGGTACTGAATGAGCTGGTTTGAAATGGTAATTTATCGACCTCATGGACATGGAGTAAATTAACGTAATCACTATGTAATTGGACCAAGCCTAAATCTGGTGAAAAAAGCTGTGCTAATCACTTATAGATTCCCAAAGACTACGGGTCTAATCCTATAGATGGTGACAAGCTACGAAGCTGCTTTGCTTTATTTCATGAGCAAAAGGTGGCACTAGTTGGGTACTAAGGGAAGTCCCTATCTTCACGACAGTCCGCTTAAAAATGCGCAGATATATGTCAGTAAACTCGTGTACTTCCTCATTTGCGGAAAATCTTTTCAAATATATATTATAATCATCATCATCATCAATGACAGCAATATCAGTGTTGGCACTGATGCTTCACTGCCGTACAACCATAAAGTTC
>NW_008751663.1:4379338-4379741 GCF_000715545.1 Opisthorchis viverrini
AAACGACTGTTCACTGGGATCCAATCCAGCAAAGCGCATTCAGCTCTGGGGCTCAGTGCGACTCCCACGTCATATATTCCATGATTCATCGCTCCTGGGTCACTGGACACACGAAGGGAGAAATGTGAAAGAGCTGAGTTCATCCTTGGAGTTTTGAGATGCATAAACACGCTCGGGTCTTTTATGCACGTTTCGGAGACACAGCATACATCAATTTTAAAAGAGTACAAGGTTTCAGGAAACATTGTCTGTTTGCCAGTTTGACATAGAGTACGGACGTTAAAAACTTCTATATAGAAAGGATCTTGTGGGTTTAGGAAGGTGTTATTTTGTTTAATGTTTGTAGGCAGCGAGGAGCATAAGGTCCTTCGGTCAGATGACTCACCGTCAAATGGTCCAGCGA
>NW_008751663.1:4379764-4409247 GCF_000715545.1 Opisthorchis viverrini
TGGGGAGGTCCACCAGTGGACGCTGAGCTGTGCGGGCAAATGATACTTCCCGGTTGCCCAGATCGAGGAAGGGGGTTTGGTTGAGATACTCCACCTTGAGCCTTTGACTCAAAAGTTTGACCCACGAGGCAGTGGGAGAATGTGGGGTTTTGTTCGGGGACCCTGCCCGGAGCCGACGACTCAACAATCAGACCTGCTCGGCTACAGGGGGCTGGCCTAACCGGATGTTAGGGAGGAATCCACGCGGATCCCACCATACCGCACGTCCTTAGGCGCTGCTACGGCCGAGAAGCCTGACCCGATCGCGGTTGGCCCAGAATTCGGGACGCTTGCCGGTCCGGCATCAAGGCAAGATCTGATTGGTCGATACTCTGGAACCAACAGCCAATCATAACCCAGTATTGGCCAAATGCCAATGGCGCATCCAGAACGGGTCAGAAAATCCAGAAAGTTATAACCGCTTGTGCTATATATACGAAGCGCTGTACAACTGCTCTTGACTTCGTTTTGAATGTTAATAGATCTTGTGCACCTTTAGTGATTGTTTTGACGTGAACGCTATCTTGGGAGGCTCAGACCGAGAACTAAGCTGAGGAAAATATCGTTACTACACCGACAGCGCAGGGAATATCACTATCATCATCGACAGCATGACATCAGTGTTCAACACCGATGCTTCACTGCCGTACAACCACGACTTGTTTGAAAGCGCGGTAGAAAAACCAGCGCGGTACGTTCGAAATCGGTTTCGTTTTTCCCTCGTGCAAATTCGTGAAAGAATTTTTTCGTCGTTCAGTCTATTCACAGAGTACACACGAGTAATTGTTGAATGTTATTACTCTAACAAAACATTTGGGTGACTACCCTTTATATTTTGCGCATACCTCCTATTTTACATCTAGTCCGAATCATGACATCAATTTATACTGATTGCCCTCTGCAACCATTGATAGACCAAAATAGATTTTAGCACGTTGGAAGTTGGTGTGCAGTGCGTTTGACATCACACTCTGAAGTCATTTGCTTTGTCTAACCCACGTTTCTGATTAGCTGACCTGTTCATAGGCAACTTGGGGTGGAATTGTGCAGCTATACGTCCCTATTACGATTGGAATCATTGCAGAAAGGGTTGTTAGATGGAATGGGTACCTTGTCCGAAAACATGTTCTTTAAGTAGGTTCGAAATCGGTCTCGTTTTTCCCTCGTGCAAATTTGTGAAAGAATTTTTTCGTTGTTCAATCTATTTACAGAGTAGACACGGGTGATTGGTGAATTTTTTTACTCTAGCAAACGTTTGAGAGATAACCCTTGTTATTTTACGCACACTTCCTATTTTGCATCTCGTCCTAAACATGACATCAACTTATACCGATTGCTCTCTGCAGTCATCGATAGACCACAACAGATGTGGGCGAAACGGCCGCCCGTCGAACCTCAAACGCGATATGCAATGCATCGCCTGCAAGGCCTTGCGGCATTTCAAATGCACTGGTTTTCAGGACGACCAGATAAGCCGACTAGCCAACTCTNACGATAAGGTCCAGTCTCTTCGTCCCTCCGTTTTATAGACGAGCCGTCTTTTATGATGCATCATGTCACGACATTTCGAGCAAACCCCTCTCTCATGAAGTCGGCTTATATGGGGATCCATTCCGCAGTCCGTCGTCTTAGGCCTGGAATGTGGTGTAGGCTCAACTTGCCAACCTTGATTGTGTTGAGGCATGTTTTATCTGGTCCGCAAAATCTACTCTGTGATTCAGGTCGATGGCTTTTCTAAG
Source organism: Opisthorchis viverrini (assembly GCF_000715545.1). Taxonomy (NCBI): domain Eukaryota; kingdom Metazoa; phylum Platyhelminthes; class Trematoda; order Opisthorchiida; family Opisthorchiidae; genus Opisthorchis; species Opisthorchis viverrini. The sequence goes on from NW_008751663.1 coordinate 4,381,543, forward strand.
TCACTTCTTTGGAACGGTCTTCATGGCAGGAAGCACCGACTGTCTTCTATGACTGGTATTGGTCTAAACCCATCTTAGATCCTCAGATCTAGCAACGATGCTATTACTAGAATGAAGTGTACTGGAAATGAGAATACAGAGTGCCGTTAAATAGCTTCTTGGTTTAATTGCCCTTCGTTACAGGTTTTCAAACTAATCGTCAATTGGGGGAAAATCCATGAATAAATTCGTTAGATATAAGGGAGAAGATGCACATTGAAAGTCAATGAGTCGTGCAGTGATCTACGAGTTCAAAGGAATTAACCGAAAGCGATGCCGTCAATGGAACTGGTCAAAAACCCGTTTAACCTGTTCTTGCGTAAAGCGCCTACTGAGTTAGAAATTGGCTGCTCGTGTTCGATTTAGAAACTTGTGCTGAATGATTTGGTTTTTGTTCGTCTCATTGGTGTCCCCACCAGAATTTACAACCATAAAGTAACCTGGCTGGTTGATCATTCGTCTCCTTGAGATCAGATAACTGAAATTCTGGCTTTTTTGCAAATGGTTAACCATTATACGCTTTTGTTTGAATAACATTCCACATACTGTGATATACTTTTTCCTGATTAGCAAATATTCCTTTTATGCTTCAGCGTCAGTTCTGGTGATTAGGGGATTTCCGTACTTTTGGGATCGCCGTTTTTTCCTGGCGCAGTGATAACCAGTTTCAAGTACTAATTCCAATGCTATCCTGTGTGTTCCGATCCTGTGCTGGATTTCTACGTACTGTACTTCTTCACGAAACTAGCCCAAGATGCCTGTTAGCGTTTCATTATGGCCCATCCGCGGTTCTTCCGGGGGCCTTATCTGGAAGTGCTTGCTCTAGGAAATCATCACGGACCTGTTCTACCGGCGCTCATGATTTATTCCCACGTGACCTACAAAAACCGCACCCTGATCCAAAGGCTTCACAGCCGTCCGCATTTGACGGATCACTGGAATCATTTGAGCAGTACATTCATGACGTAAGTCGGCTTGTCAGTTTGTCTCGTTTATTATCTTGCACCATCACTTGCCTGCCTATTGTTACGCCTGATAAACTACCAAGTTTGTCATCAAGGTCCTTGGATCCCCTGTTCGCCACTTTTGTCACTTGCTTCACTTCATTATGGTGGTGCAGTTATCAAGGTTTTTTCTACAACTATACTGGTCCACTTTCGCTGACGAATTTGGTTTTGCTTGCTAGCTGCTGAGCAGTACCATTTTCTACCGCAAAACAGCACATCCAAACCACAGAGAACCAAAGTTATCAGCCAAATTCACCGGACACCGCAGTTGTATCTTTGTTGTATCTGATTGTCGATGGTGCACTTCTTTCAGACGGTTTATTAACTGACACTGTTCAGTCTTTAAAAGAGTCTTTAGAGGACGCCATTCAGGCCCAGGGTATTTTTTCAACCGTATCCATGATCTTCCATGTACTGAAAATTGAATTACTGAGATTTAGCTTAGAATCGATGGGGATTTAAAGCTGTTTTGTCGTAAAGAGGACGAATTGGCTTATATGCCCTTTTCGCGCTCTCTTCTTATGATTCTAACGGTCACACTGTTAATACCTTAAAAATGGTAAAACTTAGGCAGTACAGTGACTAGCAACCTAGTGATAGGTCCACCACAGTAATGAGTTCAAATAAATGATCACCTGACCACTTGACTTAAGTAGTCCGCTATATGTTCTGGATCCTAAGTCAAAACCGCCTTATCGCTCACAATTAGACGTTACAACAGTCAGCGAGTCTAATTCGCATGTAATTCATCGCAAGATTGGGCCGCTTATCAATGGTTTGTTCGGAGTGTGTTTAATTTTCGAGAATTTTGTTGTATACGTTTCAATTATGACATGCTGTGCGTGTTTTTTAAATGTTTTTTGGGTAGCTAATACACTCAATGTATCCTTGATGGTATCACTGAAAAAGCTAGCTAGGGGAGACTGGGCTGAGACATCGCACTCACTGCAATTGACGAAGGGGAACCCACTATGCTTGTTGGATTAAATCAGCTCCGAGAACCTTTGCAACAGCAACAAAAGCATTTTGGAGCAGCTCAACTGGAACTCGCCAAACCAATGCCTCAGTAACTGTGTCCAGACACCAACAACCAGCACCAGTGAGCCTTCTGTTTCTACAGCTGATGCAATCGCGACCTCAATCACTGAGTTCACAGTTGACCCCGTTTCCGGTCACACTTTTGAATTGTGTTTCTAGCGGTACGAATACAGTTTCGGAAGTGATTTTTCCAAGTTCGACGACGGATAGAAAGGCATATTCTTGCTGCGAAAATCCAACACATCGGATCATGATCCATATATAAACTTCATTCTCCGCGACATCTGGTTTGATGAAACTGTCAAAACACTGTCAGATATTGTGACGAAATATCGCCGTTCAATATTCGTTATCAGTGCCTCAAGTTGGTCAAGAAAGAATCGGGAAATAGTGTTTCTACTCCAACCGTGGTTGTCTTCTTTTAGGCTTTTCTATTTACTTCGATGCACGATGAATTTTGAGGAATCTCTGGCAACGCATGCCTCTTCTAAGGCATTCCGCTTTTGTACACTGTAAGGAATCCAGGCTAATCGACAGACGTCGAATTCTCAACCATTACCGCTCTGTCCTAGATTTCGACGTTTACCATTCTGGTAAACATGTGAAGAGGGCTGTGACAACCTTTGTGGAGAGTTGGGTACCTTTTAGCCGCCACAGCACTCTATCGAAGCCCGTCGATTAGAGGTGCTACTATATCAGTGGTCCTAAGTATACCCAGCTTATCCAGACTCCGTTACTGTTGATCGCTCTTGATAACAATCAAAACATGGTGATATACTTGTGATCATGTTCAAAGGGACTCTGTTTGATGAGGGTCAAGAGCCACACAACAATTGGTTTTTGTCATTTTGAGGGTTCGGTTGAGTGCAAATATCAGATTTATCTCAGTTCTAGAACAAGCATTGTCTAGTCATATTCGACAATGATGGAAATTAGCTGTCGTCGAACATCGGAGAAGAGTTCTCTTGGGTATTGTCAGTATAGGCTGTGTAAATCCATACAGACATTCTTTCTTACTCTATAATCACGAAATCAGTAGGTGAAGCAATGCGTGAGAATTTAGCAAGTCGCTGTCGGATGTTTGGTTCGTATTGTACTTGGAGGGTATCTTGGTCTTTACAGTGGTCGTTTCAATATTCAGTTATAAGCCCCCGATTTTAGAAATACAACTGGGTCATTTCACGTGTTGAGATCAGTGAGAACATTCGAATGCATTCCTTGGCAACTTCGTCTACTATGTTATTCAACAGCTTTTTGTGTAAGCAGGTGATTAATACTCCTGTGTGTTCACGGTCCAATTATTTGTCCATTTGCTATTGGACAACTTGGTTTCCAGCCTTCAAGGTCGGTGGAAGATATCCTTTCGGTCGATGTGAGGCCACTTCCGGCGATTGTTCAGCTAAGCTGTCTGGAAGCTGTTCTCAATCACTATCACCGGAGCAGTTCATCATCCCTGCAATCCACGTTGCAGTCGTTTGAGAATACCGTGCAACCACATGGTACTGGATACCATGAGCAGTGGCCTCAAAAGTATTTGGCAGCCGAACACACCGCACGCTGGTCTGACTGGGACTTGGGAATAAACCCATTCGTTGACAGCCACAATACAGAACGGCAATGGGTGCACTCACCGCGATTCGAACTGTTGTTGCTTGCTACAGCGGCTTCTGCTAACCAGTTACCCATCCCACATCTACTTCGTTTGGCCGGCCATTTCTCGTATCTTTGGCACTTTTATGATCCGAAGGTGTTCGCATCCATTCTCCGATTACTTACTGGCCAGGTAAGTTTCCCGAAGTAACATAGGTCGATCCTCAGGAACCGCTGTATATACCCAGAGAAAAGTTCAGCACTTTCGTCTCCATGATGGTATAGTTACTTCTTCATTACACTCCTTTGCTTGATCTGTCTCCGCTTGGCAACTGTCTCCGCTTTGGCAACGACAAAATTTTCCCCTTTTATCTCATGGAGTTGTCACATCGAGAGCTTTTAATTGTTTACACGCGATACTATCAAGGGAACTGGCATTTCTGGGAACAACTCTTCTACTCAGCCATACTTTCTCGGATGGCCCAAAAACATTATCTTCTTAGTAGTAGTCTGCCCCCATGGTTGTCGTGCCAGATATTGAAACAGCCATGTTTATAGGGTGCCCGATGCCGTGAGAACCGTCAACCCGAATGTGTGTTACCGACAATGGGCGGCAAATACAATCGAATATGTTCATCTCTTTCTAGTCGATTGGTACGGTAACCTAAGGCGGATACGAGGAGCATGTCATACCCAAATCGGTCGACACATTTTGTCCGGTTGTGGCAACATATTCAGTTAAATGCCATTGAAACTCCCCCATTTTCCTCACACGTCTCCACTCCCTTTCAACACAAAGCTGTCGAATTCGCTTGAGCAGCTACATAACACATGTAGTATCTAATCACGCACTGATTTCTTCGATAATCAGAAACACTGAAGAGTTCTGCTGCGTGATTCGCCAGTGGGCTTGGTTACGAAATCCGATGACATTTACTGTTGGGATTGATACATTGCAGTCCACCGTGATTTCGATTAGGTTGTCAATTATATTGCACTTTATTCTTTCATTCCTATGCGATTGTCTTGATTTGATGTGTTTTACAACAGATTTTATTTCCACAGTTGTTTACCAACATTATCAGCACGGGTGCGTCCACCTGTGCCTTACGACTTTTCCTGTCTAGGTTTGGGCAGCCTGACAGTATTACAATCCTCGTGCTTCTTTCGGGTGGCATGGCAGTTAGGCATCAAAAGGGTGTTATAGCTGAGTGATTATTTTTAATTTATTAAAGCCGGTGCTAATGGGATAGGGGTCACACACTCGCCTCGCAAATGAGGGTCCAATCTCGGTGTGTTCAAGGGCATGCATGATTTACGAGCTTCAGTAAGGACAAAAGTCGAGTGTATTGGATCACCGCTTTGGTTTGGATTAGTCCTCAGGACTGTTGAAATGATACTGTTTTGAATTCAGTGTTGAAAACTTCCGTACCCTAGTCAGCTCCTATACTACTTAGCGAAATTTTCGATCACATGAACCAGGTCGAATATGTTATACTTCCACCCCCTTGGGCAAGCAGGGTGCCAAAACGCTGCTGGGACCATTCTTTAGCCATTTTTTCGCCATCCACTATCATCATCGGATGTTGAGTGCCACTCAAAACTACTGCGCAAACAATGACAAAGTCGTCGCCATGGTTCCGCTTATCCAAAGTCTGTCGGTCCCGAATTTCTTGCCGGAAGCACACCAGTGCACCTTGCTGGCGCGCGCTGAGGTTCTTAATCCCTTCGTGGTTTCAGGTGATGTTTTCTCCACCCCTGTCTCTGTCAAGTTCGAGCCAAAACTCAGCACTTCAGTTTCTTGATTCGGGATTCTTGACTCACTGTCCGTTTCAGCCTAGGTATACATATCCCTCCAGCTAGCTGCTCTACTGAAAAACATTTGCCCTCCCTGAAACATCCAAATGCACTGATTAAAAGTAGGAGTAACCCGCCCTCATGTGTTTGTGCTTGTCGGGGTTTTCCCATTCATCATGCAGTAGAGCTCACGTCACGACGTCAGACTATTCCCCCCAAGGATGAAGTTTCCTATTCATAGGGAGTTTGTTCTTGGAATTGCATTCCTGGAACTAGTCAATAATGCAGGTAACTGGCGTCCAGGTGTTGATTTTGGAAATGAACTTATGGCTTAAACTGTTTTATTCTCCAAAATATCATCCGCTGTTTACAGCTAACGGTAGTCGTAAGCTCTGATTGAAAACTTGCCAATTATATCCACGTATTGTAAAACGTTTTCCCCATTCAGCACATCTCGCGATGCTGCCGAACAAATCTGGGATTTTCACACTATCAACTCATCTTATAGGTTAACGAACTGGGGTTGACTGACATATTTCGGCTCACATCGGTTGTTCGAGACATCCCACATCCCGTTGATCCAAATACATCAGATGTGGTTGATCCTGCATCCGAAGACGAGTCTGGAAACACGCTCCCTATTCTGATCAAGGAAGCAAACCTACTTAGGACAGCACTCCGTCTACATGTTCTTTCAAAAATGAGCGGACTGGATTCGTTTGACGCGGTCACTTTGCTCCGTTTTATTGAGGAAATCGGACCTGGATTGAACAAGACGGACCTACAACAACTACTGTATTCTGTCGAATGCTCTCTCATCTGCAACCCGCAACAACAGAGTCTGTATTCACTGCTCTTTATGTGCAGTAGATTGAGTCTACTCCGTCTTCCTCATCGAGGAATTTTAAATCGGTAGGCAAATCTGGTGGTATTATATTCCGTTTCAAGGTGATACCAGTTATCCTTGGTTCTTCCACCTAGAGCCACTTTTTGATGTTCTGGGGTCTGGACGTGCAGTCGAACTATTAGTGGGTTTCGCATCCGGAGTTATACATAAGTTCCAGGATAATTTTTTCTATTAAGCTCGTTCAAATTCTATATTTTGGCAACCTGCTACTACAGTGAGTGGCAGCGTGGCTCCTTTCCCATGCAGAGCCAAAGCGCATCCTCGTATTTCCCAATAGCACCCTCCAATCATTTGAAAAAACCCTCTGCTCACCAGCGCTTTTTCCTTTTAGTTGTTTTTTTCAGTGTTGCTCACTAAACCTCCAGTAGTGTTTTTCTGCGAAGTGCCAGCTTCTCGCGTTTCTTCTCCTATGTAAACCAACCAAAATCCTCTTTATATCAACTCTGTGTTTGCCCACTCTATTTGAAGTACTCTGTTTGTTCTCAAGGCTAACTTCCCATGGATCATCATACTTAATCCGATACTTCTGCCGTTCATGACTGACGCCGCAGAAAGACCACACTTCTCTTGGGTCTGATAATGTAGAAATGCAGACAATGTTAAATAATTCCCACTTATGTCTCCTAGCTCATACTCACAATACAACTAGCTACTGAAAGACTGGATGGAATAAACTTCGAAAATCTTATGCATAAAGTGACCGGTATTCATAGTGGTCATTATCATCAACGGCCTTTCAGTTTTGAACACTGATACTTCACTGCCTTGCGGCCATAATTTGAGCTAAACCAGATGGGTTTTCCTGGATGCGTACATATTGTTAGGTATCTGCTGGACAATTTCTGTTTTGTGCGACGTGAGATCAAGCGTATAAATCCCCAGCTACGATGTGAGCTCACCGACCCTTTGCGCACAAAACATGAACTTCGGAGAACTTTTACTGCCTCGTTCAAAGGCGATGTACCATGAGCAACACCATAACTGTGTATTCTGCATGACCACATTCAAAGTGTGGTAGGACAGAATCGTGTTCCTTCGGAAAATAACCAAGATCGTGGGAAAAGGCACGAAAATTTAAAATTTCTCGAGACAACAACCTGACAATAATCCAGCAATTTAGGTTTCTGAGGAATACTGATCTTCCCAACGCATGTCTTGGTTGCTTGTCCAAAGATGCTGCTGTCTCTCAAGTGGGTTCGACTGGGATGAATTCTACTAGTTAACACCTTGGGGACATTTTCTAATGCTTCGGTGTTTCCCACCGTTGTTAAAATTTAGGTGGAAACCTGAACAATTCCGCCTTTAATTTTACACTTCAGACGCTCTGCTCTGGTGAGATTATCAGATGCGTAACATTTTATGAGGACGTATAGACTTAGGCCCTTTGATCAGGTCAGTCTTTCATATTCCAGGTAGCCGACCGGGCCCAGATGAGCGTTTTATTTAACGTTGTGTCGGTTGCAGATGAAATAGGAATCATTTGAAAACGATAACCATCTCCCCTGGGAAACAGCTTTCCGAAGGATAGAGATTCCTGGTTTATCAACTATGGTTTAACTGTCATTCCCACATCCAGTTACATTCGAACTATCAATTTCAGCGTGTAGGACCGTTTGATTCTCACCAGTAACTGGACATCCTCTCTGTCAAAGACTCATTTGAATACTGATTTGGTTTTAATGAGTTCCAGCTGAATCCCTGATTGACGGGGCTTGCCAGCTCAATGTCCCGCATGATGTTTCACCGGGTACGATATTTGAGATGACTCAGTGGTTACTGACCAGAAGGTCCGTGGTTCGTTACAGACCTCTGCCTCTCGACTTACCCTGTCTAGGCTTGGGCAACCTGGCCGTATCCCAGCCCTCGTATATCCTTCGTGTGGCATGGTAGCTAGGCACCGAACGAATGGAATTGATATTCGAGATACTAGTACGCTGATCATAAGTATGCTGAAGGTAGGCTGTCGCCGAGTTTTCAGCGACATTATGGGTGGCATGTTGCTTCCAAACAATGAATAATCTCTTTTCTGTTGCCATTGTTGCTAATTACTGACTTCAAAAATGCCAATTATGGTGTCCATCGCGTATCTATCCTTGTCGGTTTCCCATCTCACAAACAGAGGAACCTTTGGCAGCTAGAGCGAATGTACAATCTGTGCATGGCACACAGCAGGGGTTGCTGGGATTTAGTTTTTTAATGTTAGCTGCATCCGACAGCCCTTACGTCTCTCAGCACACATTGATTGTCAGCTTCTTGTTGGAGTATTTTGTTTACCAGATTACTTTCGATAATTTCATGGAATCTGTCCACTAAGTCGCTCCGCTTTACTTACTTTATCTTATGCTTTGTGATGAGTCGCGAAAATCTTGGTCAGAAGTTGGCATTGGGAAATGTTTGATGATCAGCATCCGAAAGCATACTATCGTTTTTTAAATGACAAAACCAGTGGCTTGAGTGATTAACTCTAGTCTTGAATCCGTGAATTCTTTGGATAGTTAGTTAAATGCGCACTTGCGGTCTTCCTTCTCTTCTCTAAAACTGTTTCCTCCGTCGCTCGTCCGAGCATCTAATGAGGTTATTTCTCTGTTCCGCCGTGTATATTTCACGCTGGTCCACACTCTTCCTAGTGAATCCCAAACCCTTGCTATCCTAGGATAGCACTTTCAGGTTTTGAATCGGGTTCTTTTTTTGCCTTGATCTTTATCGACCCATTCTAACGTAAGCGTGTGCGCCACGTTCATATGCCTTCCCTATCGGGTAGCTTGCAAAAAACTTCTCACCATATGAACTCGATATCTGTCATCTTTTTCTCTCACTCTTGCCACAGGACATGTTCACTTGAAATGACCCTTCTCTTTCTCCTACATTTCTCAATTGTGCCACTCATCCTTTCTTATCCAACTCTCTTCTCAGATCTCACTACTCTATTACCTCTTTTATTACAGTCTATCTTGTGAACACTTTGAATTTCATATGACCTCTTGCTCGAACGCCGAATTAGCGTTCACCTCAATCCTCTTTGAGATTTGTCTTTTTGTGTGTATAGGTTGTGTTTCCTTTTTATCTTCACAGGGAGTCTGACCACGGGCCTTGTTTCCCATGTGATTCACATGAATGAACCAGTTCGACTTTTTCGTCGCTCATTTTACTAGGATTATGTTGAAATTTAAGTTTCCGTTTTCTGTACCCTCTTCGCATGCTGTAGCTATTTCCCAACTATTTCTATTTAACTTGGGGTCTCTCAGTAGCGTCCTGATTGTTATTCCTCAAGATCCACAGAAATATCCACTCTTTTTTGGTTTCCCGGTACCCTTCACATCATTCGGCCACCCGAGCCAAATGCCGAAAAGTTTAAGTTACTTGGAAATTGTAAGTAACGAGTGCATATAAGCTGTCCGGCCGCCGAACAAACCAAGCCCTCCGACCTTCAGGTGTTTTCTGATCTTTATTATTGGCTACACCCTTCATCTCATTCCACCTTGTACGCATGCAAACGTACGTAATTATCAGTCTGAATCGCAGTGGCCAAAGTTTGGATAGATATCTTGGGTGGCTCAGTGCATGTCTTCCAATACTGCTTTATACAAACAACTGTTCGCTCAACCATCACAAAAGACAATTTCATCCTATCGCGTTCGGTATGGCCCATAGAAAACAATAGACTGAAACCTGCCTTTTTACATCATTCTATACTTTACACTCAGCCTTGCCTTAGCCACGTACACAGGTACGTGCTGTGGCGTTTGATTAATATCGACTGCAGCTTTCAGCGGCTCTGCGTCTCTTATTCGCTGTCTTTTTCGTTTTTTATGGTGCGTATGTATTCTTTGGAAGGAGTGTTGTAGACACTGACGACCTGATCAACATTACTAAGTAATACTGATACCAGGATCCAGGATACAAAAGTGAGAAACGAGAGGTAGAAAGCAGCTTTTGAAACAACGGACAAAAGCATCAGGTGAACATCCTTATCAGTTTTTGAGAAATACACTCATTCGCGAATCAATTTGGTTTTTTTTCGAGACTCAACTGAATCTCTCGCTTATGATATTCTACAACTGAATGTGCTGCACACAGGCCACCTCATGATTCAGTTGGCACGATATTCGAGATATCGCAGTATATTTTCATAAAGCCATTACCAGCAAACTCAGCTGCGCTGGTCATTCCCGTCTTATGGATTGGGACCTCGAGACGGGCCATATCAACGTTTTGAGACATTGTCAGACATGGCTTAGGCGCGCCCTCAATGGCGCTCATACATCCAAGCTATTTACTTCAATGCATAGCTCCCTTCCCACCTACAGTGCTGTATTTACGCACTGATTTATCAGTTTTCACCCCCGAGGCGCAGTCACCTACGCCACCTCCCCAAATCATCGGTGAACGAAGCTGTGGCAGCTAAAACCACTGTACGACAAGTACGCGGTTATTACAGCTGATAATAATGATGATGACACTCACAGGGGCTATGCTCAATCTGGTCAGACTTACCGGACAAAAATGTATGAGGTACGTTCTGTCCGGATTTTTAGTGTTAACGGGAGTACTCTCATGAAAAAAAACAATCATGGGTTGGTTTTTCCCTCGTGTCCAACGGATTTATCGTTATTGCACACAAATCCTTTCACCATCCCAAAATCTTTTGAATAATGCTTTTAATCAATCCCTATTTGAGTACCTTGTCTTGCTAGGAGATCAGTCAGCTTTAAAACATTCGCGTGAAGATTCTCGACACATCCAGTTACACCTTTTGTTTTACTATTTATCTTCGTTGCTTGTTCTCGTCATTTCAGAATCATTTCCCAGGTTCAGCGAAAGTTACGTCTCGCCCGGCGTCTTCCTAGAACCGACCAAACCCGGTGGCTTGGCGCAGTGGTTGCGGCGCTAGCAAATGTAATGACTGGCGCCCCTCAGACAGTAGATCAGTCAGTCGATGCCGTGGAACTTTTCGCAAGACCTCCTGTAATGCCAAATGCCAAGACACCTGATGCATTCATCAATAACTCGGGCGTCGACTTCAGTAATTTGCTCACCAAAGACTGGGTCCGCCAAATCTTCACAGATATAACCGGATATTTAGTCTCTAGACCCACCAGTGAGTCTGATTCTTCGCGGAGTTATCTGCAAGAAGTCGCCTACTCATTGGCCCTCCTGGGCTATCGGGCTGACAGCATTTTAGAACAAGCGTACGTCGAAACGAATGAACCTACTTGTGCTCCGCCCACCGATCGGCCTCCCTACGTCACCCTTTCTGAGCTTTTGATCGGACTGCCGAACACAAGGTTGCCTGACGCAACTGTCAGTGAGTTATTGGATTTTACCCGTTATTCCACTTTCCTGCATAAGTGCTGTACAAATTGAACTGATTGATATCACATCGGATATCACAGAAACTAACGGTACCAGTAAGCATGCACTTATCGGTGTTTAAGTTTCCGCGTACTCTGAAGCACGATATCGAAACGTTGAGTTGTGAACAAAATGCAGTTATCGTTGTGTTTCCACCGCTAGTCAACCTGAAGTCGGAGTGAGATTTCATGGAATCGAGCTGAGAGGTGCGTCTTCTAGCTGGTCCCTCCTACCTTTCGTCCCCCCCCCCAAAAAAAAACTCATTTCGTTTGTCCAAAGCACCGATTGTATGCCCAGTTTATGTGTAATACACAGGCCGCATGGGAGACGAGATGCTTTCGGTTTGAGCAAACAGAGAAGGCATGAATGAGGTCTACAACTTGCGCCTAACCTCTGAACTGTTCGCCTCTGCTTGTTACGGTATGAATTCAACTAGTTCGGCTCACGTTCCTGTGAGACAAAACACCTCCCTAAGTTGCACGTAAATTCTCCACTAGGTAATACTGAGCATCAACACATTGCAAACAATTTACTCCTCCATCTCTTTTCTGCTGTTCTCGATAAATCAGTTGCTTATTCCTATCCTATCCTGCATTGCAAACAAACTTGTACGACAATACAATGCAAACCGTAGATCACACAGACAAAAGCTTACGTGCATTGAGCGATTCAGCTTTTTCGCTAGTGATATGCTACTACCTTAATCCGGCGACTTTGCATACGACGAAATATCGTAAATCAATTTATGTGTATGGCCCCGTTACGACCATACGCTTGTCTGCTATAGTCCCTGGGACCCGACTGTTTATTTCTCATGTTTTGGTTCCACAATGCTAGATGTTCACAGTGTATATATATATAAGAATCCAGGCCCAGCTGACTGCGCAGCCGGAATTTAACTGGTTTGGGCGGATTTCCAGCCTCGCGCACAGTGAAGTACTGTAGAAGGCAAGATGCTGATAACGTTCCACCAGTTGTGTTTACTTTTCTGTATAAAGCATGGGCACCCTACCAGTCACTGAACGTTCCCAAACGTCCTCAAATTTTTCTTCTATGCCTCCGATCTTTATCCTTCGCCATCATTCAGAGATCAAGTTATCGCAGGCGAACTACAGAAGTTTGAAGCCTTTTTAAGCACTGTACTTGTCTAGTCTGCGGATGCACATACTTTAAATGCGTCGCAATGCTATAGTGAGGCATTTACCTCCCCTTGTTATGATAAGATGTACTTTTGGCTGGTCCTTTTGGGTTTATTATAAGGTCCCGAAGTCCCTCAACTCAGACCACGGACCGGTTGTAAAGGAAATTCCCTTTAAAAGAGTCGAAACTTTTATCATTTCCGCTCGTCTGATATGAAACTGAAAGTAAATCCCTTTAAAAGTGTCGAAACTTTTATCATTTCCGCTCGTCTGATATGAAACTGACAGTTCTGATGTTCCTGAATGTTGCCGGTCCACCCATAGGTAGCGCAAGTCAAACCATTGTTTGTGCGCTTTTGTCGTTTGACACCCCCGTTTCGTCTATATTATAGTGAGTGAATATCATTTGGTGCAGTTACCGAATAAGCCATATATAGGACATTTTCTTGTTTCCTTTACGACCACTTGTTGCACGTGACACGCATTGGTGTAAGTGTCACCTACACATCCATGTCAGTAGGTTTGGCTCTAATAAACCAGTGGTATTTGCTAATTGGTTGCGAGGGCGTGATAACCTTTCTTGGACACAACAACGAATAGTGATGCATGCAATTGACAGCAACCTTTTCGTTACTATTCAAAACCACTTGGCAGAATCCTATGTGTGACGACGCCTTCCCGCGGCCAGCAACTCGTACAAGTAACGTCAACAATGGACTGTGCGAATATATTTACGATTCGAACGTTTACAATTATTTTCCCTAACTGGTTTCAAGATTCACTGCGAAATGTAGTTTTGACGATGCCGTCATATTCATGCGATCTCACGCCACTCCCCGGAAGAACTCCCATTTGAAAGATAACCCTAATTTGTGTGTAAATGTTTGGGCCGGAAGGTGGGCGCTGTTCTGACCAGTTGTTAAAAAACCGGGACTCTTATTTTAATTGAGGAGGAGTCGGTTTGTCAATCTCAATAGTTCTCAACCCTCAAGGGTGGTTACCAAATAATGGAATCTGGATTTAACTCTGTTGTCCTATTCCGAAAAAAACAGTGACTAGATACCGTAACTGATCTCCTTAAGGCTTACATGATGAATTTCGGTAACTAGTTTCTTGGTCAATCTCAAGAGCTTGTCTTTCTGTTATGACTTCCTTGTTTTCGTAGGTACATCTAAATTGCTTTCCTGAGTTGCTTTAGGAGTTCTGGCCTCATTGTTCTCCGGGAGGGGTCCTTTTTTCTCATATTTCCTCAAGTCGTTATAAGCGTACGTAATCATAAGTCTGACCGTTCGTCTACTGTTTTTTTGTAAAGCAAGTGTCCGAGCTCGTAAGTGGCTTGTAGGTAACGAAGAAGGACGTAATTTTGGCGAAATTTCCCCATTAATGAACTGTTTTGAGAGTACCAAGCCCGAATTCATTCATTCATATTATTGCTGCACTTTGAACCAGTCAAACCATACTTTGTGCATAATCATTGCACTACTGCGATTACTTTCGATCATACTGAGTTTTCGGTACGTGAATATCCTTACATCGCGTGCTTGGTGCACTTGTCAGCTGGCAAGATGTCACGTAAATTTTCACGTGTATTGTGTTTTGTGCGTGATCTGTCCTTATGTGTGACCCGAAGACCTGTCCTTATTCTTGAAACAGTAGCAGATTTTGGCTGTTGTGTGATCATTTTGCGAAAGTTGGATAGGCTCCTGTAGACTGAGGGTACACATATTCAAAAGCATGCTGAAATGCGTAACCTTGTCATCAAGGTATGTACTCAATTACTAACGCCTCTCCGTGCAATAAACCCTCTGTACAACGATTGTGTGATTGTACGTAGTAGCCGATTGTGTTACTCTCTTATACTGTTGTTCTGAAAAAGACTCTTCCGAATCATGACCACCACCTGATGTTCGGAATGCGTTTCTTTGCCTGGGAGCTGGAAATCTTCTGTTCTATTTTCTAGTCATATATTGTTTGCTCACGAATGATGTGGTACTTTAAACTCGGTTTATTTTTTCTTATTTTAGTAGATTCGGTCGCTTGGCTTCCCCGCATTGAGTGGCAGTTCTACCTTCGGCTTTCAACGGAAATTAACTTTGAGTAAGAGTTGTATCGTAACGCGAAATTCCTATGGATAAGTCTGTCTCTCAGTTTTCATAACACCTTCAGCGACAGTTCGGCTGTGGCCGCCTTTGCTTGTTTCGGTTGTGGGGACTTGCACCAACAACGATTTTGGTGTAAACATCCCTTAGCGATGTTCCAGTCTAAATAATTTTAAGTTTAGGGAAGTCGAACTTTGCGAAGCAAACCCTGGCAAATCAAACATGGCGTATGTAGATTTACCGTTTTGTAGTTACTGGACTACACAACCTCACTCAAAATTTCAATTCGCGATTTACGTTTGCGGTGTAAGCTTTAATTAATGATACGGTACATTGATCTCAGTACCTCAGTCAGGTAGATGTTGTTAATCATAACACACGTGGCTGTGTAGCGTTGTAATTCCCGGCGTCAGTCACCCTGTTCTTGACATATGGATCAGAGTTTTCCACGGAACCAAAATAGTTTCTAAAGATAGGTACCCAGCAGATCGTAAGTGTGGTGTACGTCACTTGTCTCTTTTGTGCTCATGAATGGACATCTTCTTTACCTGCTGCAGAATCCCAGTTACTGATTAAGTACAGAAACATATCCTAAATAATTTATCTCTGCCAGTCTAATAACTCCATACCTCTGTAAATAAATCAATTAAGCGTAAAGCCTGAGCACAAAATTCCGCTTACAAGCACCTCAGCAAGAATTCTGTGAAATACCCCAGTGTAGCTCATCTACTGTCGAGAAGTTTTAGGCAATCTGTTGAGTATTATTAGGTTTTGTTTTGCCAAAAAACGACTTGTCTATAATCCGATTTGCGGCACTTGATTCCTGTCACATGATGGCATCAGCTCATTAGTTGGATTTGTTGTGGTCAGAATCGGTCGCAGTTAGTCTATTTACGATGGTCATTTTTTCCGTGATTCAGTCGTGAATTCCAATGACTAAATGCGGGTAGTTTGTTGTTTTACGGTGTTGGTACTGGTCGCAACATATCTTGTCACCATCATTATTGGGACTTCGCTGATTTCCTCTGAGAATATCTCGGACCCTTCATTCGGCATGATCGATTCCGCAGCCGTACAACAATATAACCGGTACTTTGGTCCGATACATGTCCTTTACAACTCAGTGGTATGCTTTTTGGATGTCTCAAGTGGAGTGAATTGGTCTTTGAGAACCTTTCATTGCCTTCGTCCCTTACACTACCGTCAGAGCCAGCGTAGCTTCCACAACTTTTGACCTGCTTCTTCCAACCGCTTGAATTCTTAAAGACATGTTCAACCGCTACAGCATGACTTCCCACCATCTTAAATATAAGTTACGTTGAAGTAGCTCATTCCATTCATCCATTGGGTCATCAAGTTTATTTTTCGCTCTAGCGAACAACCCTTCCATTCCGGCACAGCGGATCAGTTGAAAGACTACGTGAATGTGAAGAGCTCTGAGGTTCTATCAGTAACTGATGCGTTACTGTCACGAGTCCACCCGAGGGCGGATTTGAAACTGCTCAATTTTCATCGACTGCAGCTGGACGGGCACGGTAATTCGTTTTTCTCAGGTGTGTCACCAAGTTTTTTTGTTCCACCCCATTGTCTGCTACATTTGTCAACACATATTGGGTATGGGTTCCTATATGCTGTTTCGATGTGCCATTGCACAATCGTTTGTCTCGCATCTGTAGAACTGAAGACCGTTCAATGTCGCTATCTACTTAATGCAAGAAAAGTATCCACGGGTCCAGTTAAATTGGGATTTTGGTCTAACACCGCTCAAGAAACCACTTTATAAACGTTCCATTGACAGCTTTTTGGCGCTGGTCTCATTTAGTCGTCTACAAGTTAGCTTGAAACACAGAATAACAGTTATTCTATTTGAGCTTCCGGCGTAATTGTTCAAACGATGAGGAACTGTTTGTCACCGGGATTTAAACAGTGCTTAGTGACGGGAGCTACTGTTCCGAATCGAGTTAATACGATGAACTGAAATTTTACACGGACCTCGAATGTGTGCCCCTTTGGTAGAAGGATTCGAATTTATGCGACATACTCTACAAGTCATCAGTCGGTGTCTTGTCTCTATTAAACTAATAATAGGCGTAGGCCAACAGAACGAGCGTACGATTGTGCAGGAAAGCGAACGGTGTGAGCATATTACAGTGTGCTCGACTCGACTCAAAATTCCAATGAAGATTGAGGTGATCTGAGATAATAAAAAAGCAAGTCCAAATGGTCAGCCGAGTGGTAAGATTGAAGTTCCCTATGGGGAGAACTCAGGTGGGTACACGTTAGTCGGTGATCACTAGAAATAGTACTATGTCAGACCAACAGAAGCCCTAGGAGGCTGTTTCACTTTACATTCAATTGAGGAATATCATAATTTGAAGACATGTCAGTCTCAAAAGAAATGCTTTTGCTTCTCACATCCACACCGGTGGCCACTAAACATTGCGAAGCCGCTAATCGGTTTATGGAGATTTCGAAGCAATATTTCTCCATCACCTATGGATTGCGACCTCCAAGCGGAAAATTCCTTCAGCCCTGGTTAGGCGTCACTCAGCTGGCGGCCGGTCTGAATCGACCAGATCGCTAGTTGCGTATAATAGCCGAATGAACCTTAAACCAGATATGTCCTCACACACTACCTTATGTGCGTGCTATGCAGTATATTGTACATGACATAATACTCTCTCTACTTGAAGCCTTTTTGGAATGTTTCTCACGCAGCATGTGACGTACGTTGGATACTACCACGGACCGTAAGGCCAAAGTGGTTCGGAAATCTTATTATTTTAAACGTCCCAAACTCAGCCTCCTCACTTGTCTTTCGCTGCTTCATCTTCCATTGAGTTGTATGTTTGGTCTTTCTTGGAATTGTCATCAGGGTGAGTTTGTCTGTCCGTGCACCTGCTTAATTCCCCGCGGACTGCTGAAAGGCGATATCATTTTCCAAATTTCGCGAAGACCGGAATAGCGTGTGCCAATCTCTAACATTTGTGTTACCGACGTGAATTCAGGTTAGCTGTCAAGGGTAGTGTGTACGGTGTCACAGTGCAATCTGTCCTAATATATGGATCACAGACGCGGCCGCTGCTTGCGGAAGTTCTTCGGAGACTATATTTGATCGTTGGTGCCTTTGAAACAATGCGCGCATCAGGTGGAAACATCGGATCAGTAATGCTGAGGTACTCCAGATGGTCTTCGCGAAGTTCCTCTCCTTCGATAGATCAGAAGATTCATTCGATCGTATTGCACGCTGATAAAATGCACTCTGGATGTCTGAACTCCATTGACTCTGGCCGGATTTTCTGACAGATCTAGCTGTTTTGCGTTTACCCTAAAGGGATTGCTTGATTACCAGTTCTGAAGTAGATTTCTCAGTATATAGTTGGGCATAACCAGGAGCATTCATAGGAAACTTGAACAAGTGTGGAGTTGAAGAACCAAATGTCGCACTTTGCTTTTACCAGACCAACTTACGGGCACGCAAACGGAGGCGCGCACGTCCTTGAGAGTAGCTTCAGGAAACGGCATTTACAACCCCTACATCGACAACCCTTAACGGCTTGAGATTTGATCATCAGCACCCCCTGACCTCTCTTCTATTAAACCAAATCTTCATTTCACCCTCTATGGACAATGACATCTTAGTTCGCACGACGTGACCGTTTGAGGATCCGGGCTATTTAGTTGGGTGACTAGCCACCTGACCAGGCTGACAGTAAAGATTAGAAAGACTAGACTAACTTCTTTGGCGAAATACACTCATCTGCAAACATATTTGGTTTTTCGAGAGACTCCCTGGAACCCAGCTGAATCTCTCGTTTGTGATGTTTCCAGGCAAATGAATGTGAGCCTACCTGATGAGTCCCAAAAAAGAGCGAAACCGGTCGTGGGTTGTCGAAGGCTTTCAGCAACCTTATGAGTAGCGCATTATGTGTGTGATATGTGTGATATCTCGAATGTCGTACCAACTGAAACGTGAGGCAGCCTGGTGCAGTACTTCAGTTGCCTGGAAACTTAACAAACGGTAAATTCAGCTGGGTTCCAGGTGAGTCTCTCGCAAAACCGAATTTATTTGCTAATGAGGGTATTTCGCTAATTTGGTGCAATTTGGGTTCAAGTAGACCATAACGTTGACGGAAACTCGAGGACTGCGCCTACCTGATGAGCCCCAAGAAGGGCGAAACCGGTCGTGGGCTGTCGACGGATTTTCAGCAACCTCATGAGTAGTGTATCATAGATATAGACTAACCTCCATCAAGTTCGTGCGATACAGAGAATTTTGTGATTTTTTTAACACACCATATTCAGTTGTCAAGCTGATTGTGTAGCACTTAAGATGCGCATGATAGGTGACCCGTAGAGCTAAACCTCACCTCCTAAAATGAAATTGTCGATGATTAAGAGTTCTCTAAGTCATATAACAGGCTAGGTGATGCCACCTGAAACCAAACCACTCCTTTGTGTTCCGTATTTCTGATGTGACCGATAATGCTAGTATCTACTGTTGCGGGGCACCCTATTTCATTGTTAGGAATCAGAGTCCTCTTTCTGTTTTGGGAGGAAGATCACCTTCTGCCAAAACTCGTTTACCATGGACCTCGGACTTTCCCCTCACTAATGGTCCCTCTTTGATCCTCTCAATTAGTATGTATATCCTAGGTGAGGGTAAATCCGTGAATTTTAGCTGAGTTGCAGTCATGGAGTTCCTAAGTTCTTGTAGTACTCGCCTCTTGACTACTGTGTCGCGTGAATCATCTTGGGATTCCACTCCTAAATTTCAAGTATATTTGAATTTGGAAAAGATGATGTACTCACTGTTCTGTAGTCCTACTTACTTCGCTTTGCAACGGGTCTGACTTTCATGGCTCCAAGTTACCGACCCCTCCTCCTGTTATTTGAACTAACTGAGCTTGAAAATCGGTGGGACACATCCCGTAACACTTCATAACCGCTAGGTGGGTTTGGCCAACTGCAAAGGATGCCGCTATCATCCACGTTTCTGTTCGTTGGCTTGTTCGCTGAGCTGGGCAATTTGGTTGCAAACGTTTCATCACCAATCGAGGTGACATCATCGACATTCTCCTCTATAGAAAATCCACGTTTCTTATGTGCTTTTGGCGTTAACTCTGTATATTACCAAAGTCCTAAACCATTTTTCCAGAATTGTGTACGAATTCCTGTCTTATTGCATCGTTTTGCGGAAGCAACACATTTTTTCCTTTCCAGATATTCTTTTCAAGAAAGAATCAACCACTTCACCGGGTATGTCCTTTTGCATGTTGGGAGTAATGCGTTTAGAGGTTTAGTTCAATTCGTCTTAAGTATGCGTGTTTTTGTTGAACGGTATCCACATGCTGGTACACAATCTAAAGTCACCATCCGGACGGTTGCAGTTAATTTTATACACACAGTCTATAGTCCTTTCAACCGCGATGCGATGTTTCAATTGCACTAAAACTGAGCGTAGCGTTTTTCCCCTATGGAAAGCTACTCGAGCAACCTATTCACTTGGTCTTACCAAGCTTTTGTATCAAAAATGAAGCGTTGTCCAACAATAAATCTACCGGTTGTTAGTAGCTTTTCTTTCACAAACCAATACGGATGCTTGCTGTTTTTGTGGTTCTCTTCTGGTTCGGTCGAAAATACCTTTTTTACAGTAATACTCTGGTGTCGAATGCCCTCTATGCGTTTAAAATACCATGCACTCAGCAATACTTCATTTCATCAATTGTTGGTAACATTGTCAGATGGACCAGTCGTACTCTTATTCGGGGTCATGCATCCAAACTGTTGCCTTCAATGCACAGTTCCACTCCCGATCTCCCCAATGAAAAGTCCACTGTATTTACGCATCAATTACATCATTTCTTCCAATGTACAGCTATCTACCCCACCTTCTCAAATTGTTGCTGAACGAAACCGTGGCAACCATAACTACTGTAGGGCAAGTACACCGCTGTTGAAACTGATGGTGATGATGATAAGTACTCAATTTCAGCTGAGATGAGACAAACATAGCCGCTCGAATAGTAACCTTTATTCGGGGCATGCATCCAAACTGTTGCCTTCAATGCACAGTTCCACTCCCGATCTCCCCAATGAAAAGTCCACTGTATTTACGCATCAATTACATCATTTCTTCCAATGTACAGCTATCTACCCCACCTTCTCAAATTGTTGCTGAACGAAACCGTGGCAACCATAACTACTGTAGGGCAAGTACACCGCTGTTGAAACTGATGGTGATGATGATAAGTACTCAATTTCAGCTGAGATGAGACAAACATAGCCGCTCGAATAGTAACCTGACTCTATGTGTACCGGTCGTCTAGCAGTCTCATATAGAGATTAGACGCAAATGCAAAACCACTGTTCTGTTCTATTGTTCCACAGCTGGATTGCGCATAAGTTGCATCCCTGAATCCCATCCGTCTGTAGCCTTGGCATCTGGTGCATTCACATGACTTTGGTTCTTCGTGCGCCGTTTGTCATGGGGACCTGTCGTAGTTGGAAATATCAGCTGACATGCTTTATATGAAGGCAAACTGTTCAATCATGTCTAGTAAGCAAACACCCAATAGGAGAAGAGAGGACGCCCCCAGAGTTCCCGCCCTGATGGTTTATTTCGGATGCTTGACACCGTTGAAACACAGGATGAAATTCATCCCACGACTAGCATCAAGAGGGAAGCGCTTCTTGCACTCTCTCGTAGATTTCCTTGGGAAGCTTTCGTGTAGCTAACTGCTTCTACAACTGCGTCTCTCATTGTCCGACATTGTTTTTGCCTGGTGTTCGGTGGGGCAAGTCCATTTCCCTTCGACATCTTATTAACCGAACCCCACGTTCACGGTTTCACAGCTTTGTATTTCCAATGTCATTCCTTCAGGTATCACGAAAGTTGCACTCTGTTTCGTTTGCTACAAACGTGACATCCTCATCAGTCGTCCCTTGCAAACATTGATCCAAGCGTACGCATCAACAGGTTGCGAAATTCCCGTGCTAGTTGTAAGTTTCTAACGTTTTTCGGCGTTTTCAAAGCGACAGTTCTTCTTATCAGTCGATATATCATCTTAAAGCTTACTTTCTAGTCAACTAGGGTAAGCTAAGCTAAACTGGATGGTTTCTCCTTACTGTCGTTCTTAAAAAACTTGTCACCTAAATGAGAGAGTATGATTCTTAAGTCCGGGGGACATTTCAATTTGCGAAGTGCACAATCAATCGCACCATTTCCTCATATTCGTTGAGATAAACATTTTAGCACTGATCATCCTATTGCTACATTTTCTGTCTGTATCTAATGGTTGAACGTGGTTTTGTAATAGTCCTGTGGGCTATCCTTGCTTGGACCATGTGCACGCATGTCATGAAGATCAAACACGGTAGACAACTTGCAGCACTACAAATTACAGTACTACGGGGCAGAGTTGAGGTAAATTCCTGCTATTCTCTGCCAAACATCTGAAGTGCGATTTTCGCACAGATAAACAACGGTTCCATATTCGTGGAAGCAGTTACATCATCTGCCGCCGACAAAGACGTGGTTAGAAAAGCTCCACCAAACGTTGCACATATCGATCATGAACGGTTGACCACGATCACTGTGGTTGAGAATCTGGTGCTGTTCAAAGAGCGCTTGCTGTGCGACTTAACGTCATAAGTCGAACATTCGTACCTTGCTACTACTAGTGCCGAACTGAGGCCCTTCGATCTTCATTCGTAGCCTAAACGATCCAGGAGTTATCCCTGTTTGCAAACATACGGCTTAAGAAACAAACCAACGACCACGTGCAACCTGAGACACTAATGTTCACCTTGGTTGCAAACTCCCATAGTCCTTCTGGGCACGCGTCTGCCTGCATATCCACATGTTCGACCAAAGTGATTTGTCATTAAACAAAACTTCACTTTACCTGGGGCTTAGAGTTGACAATGGGGCTAGATAACTCAGTGGTTAGGGCGCGAATTTATCGACCCGTAGGTCCATGGTTCAAACCCGTGTTGTACGGATTATCTTCTTGTGATTGTGATAGCCTATCGTGTCACCATAGCTCCAGAATGTTACTTAAACGTCTTTTTTGGGGTTGGGAGGGGCTTAGCGTCTTAAGAAGAACTTGACATCGTTTGCATTACCAGTCTTTCATAAGCACAAGCTCAAGGAGAGGACAACACATCCCACAAAAGTATGGGGCAATCCACGTTTTCCACCACAGTTCATCTTCTGTTTGATGGTATCGAATAAGTTTTGGTCATGAAGGAAATCAGACCTAGAATCAGAAAGTAGGCCCTGCAGAATGCTACCTCTTCGAGGGATACTTTGATCGCTTCGCTACCAATCGGTTATCGATCATTTTGCTGTGATTTAGACGGAAATGTGTATGACACTTCGACTTGACTTCATCATGTATTTTTCAGAACTACTACTAGCTCCGTTTCGCTGTCACATGTGTTTACATCACTGTATCCTTGCTGTGGCAGTTTATTCCACGAGATCTTAATCCGGTGGAGGTCAGCACTACATGTTGGCTGGTCTAATTTCACAAGATTGAACAAAAAGGTAATTTATGGTGATGTTGAAGATACAAAACTGCGCCTTACCTTTTCGAACAACCCAGCACTGTATATTCATGTAAATGAGTGACAGTATTAAGTATGCAGATGTCTCAATGTGTTGGTCCAATTTAGAAGATTGGCATTACCAGTCTGCTTATTGCTTCAGCTGACCAACAAACCCTCCGACAGATATTTGCCTCTTGCCTGTAGTGTTTTTATGTGTGGTCGGTCGATATGGAAGTTCTTTTAAACTGTATTGACAAGATAACTCCGTCATTGACTCCGAGGCATGGGAGACTTTATCGACGATGAATGTGGAGTCATTTGAACCTATTGCCACGTTGAACGCGGGGACTGGTTTTCAGGCAATACCAACTACATTTGAGATACCCGCACTAGCATTTTAAAATTAGGCTTATTAGATGGAAAAAATCTAGAAATACTGCCATCTCCATAGGACGTGTGATCACCCAGCCATCGGTATACCTGAGGTTACCACTTGTTTTCACGAGGAGATAATCGTGAGATATTTGGATGAGACGCTTTTCCTGTTACCAACAGCCTTCTGTTACTTCCCGAGGAATCGTTCGGCCTATTAACCTGTACTCTTGACTCCCATTTCATTGTGAACTAGACCGATTCTAATGAGTATGCAGCTTTTATACGAAGAGATCATCCTCATACCTGTCAAGAGTACGTCAGATTGATTTAAAAGGCATTGCAGAAGGGATTGCAGACTCTCAGGTTAAGAGGGTATCTGGAAGTAGTTCCATCATTTTGTCGCATTTGGTTGTCGCTTATCCATGTTTTTACCCTAGTTGAAGAGTTTACCATTCTTGTGGGTTCTGGGTTATGTTCCCACTGACCAAAACTCATTTATTTCCATCCACTAGAAGTGGAGTTGTGAAAATTTCAGTAGTTTTTCCGCCCGTCAATATTTCGGTTGTAATCCCAGTGGCCTAAGGTGCTACCGCAGTCATTCAAGCGCGGACTTGGAGCAGGTTCAGCCTGTCCAAAAGAAACGGTAGCTGATCTCCAATCTGTATTTTCATACACCATCAAGGATCCCCTCCACACTAGTATGTCAAAACAACCGATGCCTGCTTATTGAACAGTTGAATGTTGACAATAGTATAAAAATGTTGTTTGTAGCATGTTTTTTTCACAGACCAGGGCTAAGCGCTAAGGTATGCGCCCATAATATTCTTTCAGTCGTGAACAAACAATCTATGAAAAAAAATCAGTTTGGATTCATTCACTGATTTCTTAGGTAGTTCCGTTCCAGAATCAACTTCAGCGGATGGTTATCAGGACCTCCGTGCGAATTGTCAAGAAACTTGGGTTATTTGTTTGACCACTCAGTAGTCAGACTATCGGCTTTATCATAGTTTACGTCCACTTGAGAGCTGATTTACATCAGTTTCTTCTGTATTGTTCCCGAGATCACCTTCGATGGGAGGTAGGCAAGACGACTCGAAGACTGTCCTTCAGGTTCAGAACACCATTCGAAACGTCATCATGAGAGACAGTATTGACATTAATTTTTCACTGTAGTACAACCACAGTGTGTTTAAACCGAAAAGGGAGAACAAGAGAAAAGTGGATGAGCGACGGACCTGGCACTAACGCATCGCGTTTTTATACCTCCAAGTATTCAGACGATCTGGAGAGAGACTGATAGCACGAGCGTCACTGACATTGATTAGTATTTTCAGTCTGCAGGGATGTCCAGGGAGCTCCACCAGGACGCCACCTTGAAGACGGACAGCATTAACAGCGCATAAACTCCTCATATTCTCTCTCACATCCTTATGCCAAAACATACTTCGCAGTTTGCGCCATTTTGAAAGAGGCACACGAAACTATACTATTCTCGGAAGATAATGTTTCGGCGTGCGCAGCACGTGGCCGAGCCACCGCTCTGAGGATGTAGTCCGCAACAAAAATACCTGCTTCACAACTAAATACCCGTGTACCTCATTAAGAGTTTGATTACTCCATCCGGCACGAGCAAAGCTTGGGAGTCGTCAGAGTAAGAAACCTGAAAAAGTCTAACTTCCTATGTCCGGAGAGACCATCCCTGCAACCATACAATAGCCTTCACTGTAACCTAGTACAGGCGACCCTTGAAACCCAGTGGTATGCATTTTTGAGGCCACAGGTGACGCAAATTAGCGGACGTGATTCGAGCAAAGATTGTAGATTGTCTGTACATATGGTGTTGCTCTAACACCTGAAGGAGTGTGAAGATCTGGTTGGTGCAAACTCTTCTTGATTGCAATCTGGCGTGATGCTCACGGGTCAAGGATTCGTGCCGTGGAAGACGACGAAGAACTAGTAAAACCAGAAACCTTGTTACAGCCGGAGCCAAACTGACGCCTTTGTGGTTGCTATATTCACTGCCAGTACGTTTTGGGGGATCTGCACTATTACCGTTTCACCCGTTCTATGGGACGGTCTCGCTCCCTCAGGTAGACGTAAATAGGATAAACAGAGGAAATGACAAGAATTCACTACCATCGTTGAGCGGAGCATGTGAAAGGTCATCAGGACCAGCAGTACGATGACGCCCGATCACAGATACATGGTCATCGGTCACTGGTCGAGTATGTTACTGCAGAAATAGCTGCAAATACTTAAAGACGGCGGCTATTAGCCCAGTAGTGATTAACGCGTCATGTTTGTCATGCTTGTTTAGAGTCTACTTGTTCTTCCTTTCCACCGTCCAAACCCCATCGCTTGCCCGAAACCACTGTGCTTTTCCGCGTCTATCTCAGAATCGGTACGCACCTTAACCGCTCATGAACTTTCGTCTCTTGATCTTTTGAACCGATCTTTGCGAAATTTCCATGCTTACCTTTTTATCATTTGCGTTACCACGAGTTGTGCGCACACGTTCGCCATTAAGTTGATTGTTTTCTCCGGGTACGCTGCTTCGACAATGTTTTTGACCCATTAACGCGTTGTTTAAAAATGCGCAATTTAGACAAAAATTCCCATAAGTTGAGGTCTGTATGTCACTCTGTGTGCAGCTACCTCTTGACCTACTTGCTTAATAATACATGACTTTCGTTTCCTTTCAGTTTGATTATTCTTCGTATGCGCCTTCCAAACAAGCTGGGCGATTAGAGCAATGTGATTCGTTTCTCAAGGACGTTCTCCTAAAAATGGTGGAGTCACCGGGTGTGCCTTCCGATCAACTTAAGGTGTGGACTGATGCTGTCCACATTCCCACAAGCTGATACGTGTCCATCAGGCGACATTCACGAACTCCCTGGTGCATGTGAACAGAAATGGCTCTACAGGAGGTAGAAAGAAACAAGAAAAAACGATTTAATTCTTTTTCTGCCATCTTGTTTCACTTCTGTGGGTAACGGATGTTTCACTGGGGTTATTGAAGTAATATCGCTTGCTTGAAAAAACACATTCCGTAATTTTGTAAAACGTTGGATAATGGCAGAAATTTGAAGATTCAACTACAGACTTCATCCGACCAGTGAATCAAAAGTGTGTCGGCGCACAAAGAGAGGCCGACGAGCCACACTGCGCGTCAATCTGTTTCGTATCGTGCACGCACTGTTGAGTCAGAGGGTGTTACGGTAACCAGGGCCGGCGTAACCTTATTAGGGCAACGGTGGAATGCAGGTTGGCCCGTTGTTGAAACTCCCGATGTCGCTAACTATCTGATTGCTCGAAGATCGTCAGTTTGTGGCTTAAGGCGAATAGGTGGGTCTGGCGTTGTGCTTTCTCGCCAAACCAGCTTTGTCCGTGAGCCGGAAGGAGCACTTGGATCGGTTGCGTGCTGGTTAAAAGTTGGTCGGTGTACTACTTCCCCGGTCTTTGAAGTCGGTTAATAGATGTTTGAAGTCATTTTCAGACCCACACGAATTATCCATAGGAACAGCACATCTTTATATGTGCCACGTATGCTTTATAGTCTTGACCCCGGTTGTAACAAGACTGTTGGCGTCAATTGTGCTTCGACGCCTTACGGTGGCTCGCGAAATACTGATTCGAGAGCAGCAAGCGGGATTCCGTCCTGGTAGGGGTTGCATTGACCAAATCTTCACACTGCGTCAGTTGCTAGAACAACGCCATACGTATAAGCGACCCACGATTCTAGTATTCCTGAATTTCCGAGGAGCATTCGACTCGGTTGATCGGTCTGTTCTTCTCGAGACGCTTGCCCA
>NW_008751663.1:4410449-4414039 GCF_000715545.1 Opisthorchis viverrini
ACTAAGTCCCTCCCCCGTCCACCTTTACCTTTTTCTTTACAACAAGGCTTTCAAATAAGTCATGGTTGTACGGGAGTGAAGCATCGGTGTTGAACACTGATGTCATGCTGTCGATGATGATGAGTCTAGAATCAATCAGCTTGGTTGTGGTTTCCATTTTGGGGCAGCAGTGTAAAACCGGTGTGAGGGTCCACTGAGTGACGTGACGCGAATCTTGGGAAATAACCGGCTTGCCGAAAGCCGACCGTATTACTCGTATTTAACACCACTGACGTACAAGTGATTGCTGCTTCGATAAAATCGCGTATCTTGATCCAATGGCGATGTATATTCCGTGTTTCCTGATGAAAAACTACCGGGCTCTATGGCATTCATCATAACAGTGCTCCACTATAGTTGTTTTCGAACACCCCAACCGAGCTTCGAAGAACATCTCTGGAGGTTTGTAATTTGCTCATCATGCGGTGCCTCATCCCTTTCAAAGCATAGAACTCACTCCACATCTTTGAGCACAGTGAAAACTACCGGTATTTCTGATAGTTACGTAAACGAACCTATCCTGATTTTCCGGCCCGTACAGAATGCAGTTAAACTGACAAATGCTTTGGCACTTGCCAAAATATACTTCCAGGCAACCTGGACGACCGGAACACTGGATCTGTGTATTGTCAACAGATTACTGGAGTGAGATATCTGAAATCGAAGTGTTGAGATTTACCACTACCATTTTTCGTCCAAGAGGGATCTCATGGCAGCTTTTTGCAAACTTACTGAACAGAGTGGAACTGTGACACGGGCAAGTTGTTGGGAAGGCGCGTTAATGTTCAGGTATCATAGCGTCCGGTTCGAATTTATTCTTCAGATCGTGTTTCACTGCAAAGTTAGGAAATTGTGGGAGTGCATGGCAGAGGCTCGCTATATTTCGTAAATCCATAATTGCTTGATGGATGTAAGAAGGCATCCCAATTATGGGTTGTCAAACTCCGTGAGATTTCTGTAAGTTGACAGGTCTCTTCAGGTGTTGTTTCATGCGGTTTCAATTACCACCGATTGCGTCTCGTGATCGAACACTGGTAACCATTTCGTTTCGGTGTGTATTCTACTTGAGAGTGAAAAGCACCGGTACATGTACACTAAAGCAGCCATTGCCAGCTGAAGTCCGTTAAACGTGTATTCCCACACGGGGATCGTGAATGTTTTCGAAGAACACACCTTGGGAAAATGGCGACACTGTCCACAAACAGCTTGTGCGATAGATCCTCTGGTAAGCATTGACAACTACGCTTTAGAGAAAAATGGATATGATCTTGACGAAGTCATCCACTGTTTCTACTGATAAAAACATTCGAACTCACTCGCTCAGGTGCCTTGTGAGAACTACGGCATAAATCATATCTGGCTATCTCAGGGACCGCTTAGTTTAACACTCGGAATGCCCGCAAATGCGCAAACCCATTGGTACCAAAGTAGAGTAAAAATGTTAAATGATCAGAGTAAATTGCAAATACTGTCTTGAATACCCACACCGTATTCAGTACGGACGGGGCAAAATTGATTATTAGTGAGTTATTTTGGTTGTTTGTTGGTTGAGAAACAATGTTAAGAGCAAATTATTAACTCAGCGTTTCGAGTGCGACTTCCTCCGGGGAGATGTTTGGATTTACACATTAGTTGATTGATCAAAGGCTGTTCGACCGACCGATCATCCTATCAAGGATTGATCTAATCAGCCAGTCTGCTTCTCCTGACGGAAGACAGCCGAAACGTTGCTGTTCTTTTAACTGCCACAACATTGTTTCTTGTATATGACCAATCATGCGGCACGCTGCACTTATCATAAAGACTAGCCATCTAGGACAAACTTATATGCGAACTGGAGAAGAGCTGCAGTCCGTGAAGTGCTCTCGGGCCAAAAGCGTCAAGTTCAGGCTACAGCGAGGTGCAGGCCCGTATCCAGGCCATTCCACTTTACAGGAAACGTCTGGACGATTCGTGAACTATAATCGCACACTTAACTGGTTCTAACAGAAAACCCAACAGAATCCAACCAAATGCTTCGTTTATGATGTTCTTCAGGTGAATGTATTTCTCGCTATTAGCCTCCAATTTGATTTCAAATAGAGAGAAACTCAGGAATACTGTCTACCTGCTGAGCCCCAAAAAGATCGGAACCGGTTCCGAGTTTTCAGCAACTTTACGAATAACGTTCCGTCTAAACGTTTGGATGACTGCCAAAAACAAGCAGCCCGTTGGAAACCTGTTTTTGATGAACACTCCTAAAACGCTAATTTTATCAATGAGTTTGGCCGAATTAATTCACCTTTTGATATTTGATTCCAACGAAACCCGGATGGTTCAGTGTCATGTTCTGTGTCTTGTAAACCTACTTGGCAGAACAGTATCTTCACACTTTCTGCCCAGCCCTTACTGCTATGTACTATTGCACAGGCTACATGCACTGAATGACATTCGGCTGCTGAAAAGTGCATTGCGCTCGAGCAATTATACGGATCGATTCACCAAAGAGCACTTGAGAACTGGTGATAAGCTGGCCCAACAGGTGATTGCCCCAAAGAAGCCGGATTTCCTCGGACACTGGTGGTGGTAGATCACACCTACTGGAAAGGACATTAGGATATGTTATGCTGTGCAAGTACACAACAATAGTTCTGCTGCCACCCACCAGAACGCGCCTTTATGCATTTGCTATTGTATCGTCCAACTCACCCGCAAATGCGATGAAGCCTACATCGTCAGAATGATAAAGGATCTGAGATTCCCGCCAGGCAATATTTGTCGACACTAACTTGGTAAAACGTGTCCTTGATCACGAAGCGATTGACTGTAGGCAGGTATGACGGTGACATGAACTCATCGTTCCAGGTCACTGCGAGGTAAAATCGTACAGGGACTGAAATTGCTCGCGGTAATATTTGCTAATCGACCGAAGTCAGCTCTATGCGCTCGGAAGGACTTTGGCGTGACCGAGATTACCATGGTTTGCTTGAAAGTGCCACGTTAAGTCAGGTCTATTTAATAAGCGCATTGTAGCTCCAATTTATTCTGAGTGTTCTACCCTTTGTCTCATGTTCTGCGGCGCACGAAATGAGTTCACCGCGAAATTGTTTTTCTCATGGTATTGTTCCGATAGCGGTTCCTCGACAAGGTGGCTGTAAGGAAAATATTGCAAGAGAGTGGATTCTCCGACGTGTTAAGAAATGGTCAAATAACAATTCAGCATAAAATAAATGACCACGAAAAAAATTCAAATCCAAAGCTAAATACAAAGACTAGTCGAATCGGTGACCATCAAAGAAATGCTAAATGATTGGGCAGGGTTCGTGCGCAGTTGTTTGGAAATGGTAAATCAGCGTCCAAATAGGCGAACCACACAAGACAATGGATCAAAAGTCCAAGACTGATTGGGTTTGTTGGAAAGGTAGATCAGCAATCCAACTGGCAACATGGTGAAGGCCAGAACACACGCGAAAAACGTTTTATGACGGAATCGAGAGATGGTAGTGGGGAGGTTGCATGAACCACGAACACCACTGAACGATAGCAAGCACTTTGAGTTTACGGTTGATGAT
>NW_008751663.1:4414974-4425963 GCF_000715545.1 Opisthorchis viverrini
GGAAATAACCGGCTCGCCGAAAGCCGACCGTATTACTCGTATTCAACACCACTGACGTATAATAGATTGCTGCTTCGATAAAAATGCGTATCTTGATCCAATGACGAGGTATATTCGATGTTTCCTGATGAAAAACTACCGAGCTCTATGGCATTCACCATAACAGTGCTCCACTTTAGTTGTTTTCGAACAACCCAACCGAGCTTCGAAGAACATCTCTGGAGGTTTGTAATTTGCTCATCATGCGGGGCCTCATCCCTTTCAAAGCATAGAACTCACTCCACATCTTTGAGCACAGTGAAAACTACCGGTATTTCTGATAGTTACGTAAACGAACCTATCCTGATTTTCCGGCCCGTACAGAATGCAGTTAAACTGACAAATGCTTTGGCACTTGCCAAAATATACTTCCAGGCAACCTGGACCACCGGAACACTGGATCTGTGTATTGTCAACAGATTACTGGAGTGAGATATCTGAAATCGAAGTGTTGAGATTTACCACTACCATTTTTCGTCCAGGAGGGATCTCATGGCAGCTTTTTGCAAAATTACTGAACAGAGTGGAACTGTGACACGGGCAAGTTGTTGGGAAGGCGCGTTAATGTTCAGGTATCATAGCGTCCGGTTCGAATTTATTCTTCAGATCGTGTTTCACTGCAAAGTTAGGAAATTGTGGGAGTGCATGGCAGAGGCTCGCTATATTTCGTAAATCCATAATTGCTTGATGGATGTAAGAAGGCATCCCAATTATGGGTTGTCAAACTCCGTGAGATTTCTGTAAGTTGACAGGTCTCTTCAGGTGTTGTTTCATGCGGTTTCAATTACCACCGATTGCGTCTCGTGATCGAACACTGGTAACCATTTCGTTTCGGTGTGTATTCTACTTGGGAGTGAAAAGCACCGGCACATGTACACTAAAGCAGTCATTGCCAGCTGATGTAGGTAAGTCCGTTAAACGTGTATTCCCACACAGGGATCGTGAATGTTTTCGCAGAACACATCTTGGGAAAATGGCGACAAACAGCTTGTGCGATAGATCCTCTGGTAAGCATTGACAACTACGCTTTAGAGAAAAATGGATATGATCTTGACGAAGTCATCCACTGTTTCTACTGATAAAAACATTCGAACTCACTCGCTCAGGTGCCTTGTGAGAACTACGGCATAAATCATATCTGGCTATCTCAGGGACCGCTTAGTTTAACACTCGGAATGCCCGCAAATGCGCAAACCCATTGGTACCAAAGTAGAGTAAAAATGTTAAATGATCAGAGTAAATTGCAAATACTGTCTTGAATACCCACACCGTATTCAGTACGGACGGGGCAAAATTGATTATTAGTGAGTTATTTTGGTTGTTTGTTGGTTGAGAAACAATGTTAAGAGCAAATTATTAACTCAGCGTTTCGAGTGCGACTTCCTCCGGGAGATGTTTGGATTTACACGAGTTGATTGATCAAAGGTTGTTCGACCGACCGATCATCCTATCAAGGATTGCCACAACATTGTTTCTTGTGTATGACCAATCATGCGGCACACTGCACTTATCATAAAGACTAGCCATCTAGGACAAACTTATATGCGAACTGGAGAAGAGCTGCAGTCCGTGAAATGCTCTCGGGCCAAAAGCGTCATGTTCAGGCTACAGCGAGGTGCAGGCCGGTATCCAGGCCATTCCACTTTACAGAAAACGTCTGGACGATTCGTGAACTATAATCGCACACTTAACTGGTTCTAACAGAAAACCCAACAGAATCCAACCAAATGCTTCGTTTATGATGTTCTTCAGGTGAATGTATTTCTCGCTATTAGCCTCCAATTTGATTTCAAATAGAGAGAAACTCAGGAATACTGTCTACCTGCTGAGCCCCAAAAAGATCGGAACCGGTTCCGAGTTTTCAGCAACTTTACGAATAACGTTCCGTCTAGACGTTTGGATGATGACTGCCAAAAACAAGCAGCCCGTTGGAAACCTGTTTTTGATGAACACTCCTAAAACGCTAATTTTATCAATGAGTTTGGCCGAATTAATTCACCTTTTGATATTTGATTCCAACGAAACCCGGATGGTTCAATGTCATGTCCTGTGTCTTGTAAACCTACTTGGCAGAACAGTATCTTCACACTTTCTGCCCAGCCCTTACTGCTATGTACTATTGCACAGGCTACATGCACTGAATGACATTCGGCTGCTGAAAAGTGCATTGCGCTCGAGCAATTATACGGATCGATTCACCAAAGAGCACTTGAGAACTGGTGATAAGCTGGCCCCACAGATGATTGCCCCAAAGAAGCCGGATTTCCTCGGACATTGGTGGTGGTAGATCACACCTGCTGGAAAAGACATTAGGATATGTTATGCCGTGCAAGTACACAACAATAGTTCTGCTGCCACCCACCAGAACGCGCCTTTATGCATTTGCTATTGTATCGTCCAACTCACCCGCAAATGCGATGAAGCCTACATCGTCAGAATGATAAAGGATCTGAGATGCCCGCCAGGCAATATTTGTCGACACTAACTTGGTAAAACGTGTCCTTGATCACGAAGCGATTGACTGTAGGCAGGTATGACGGTGACATGAACTCATCGTTCCAGGTCACTGCGAGGTAAAATCGTACAGGGACTGAAATTGCTCGCGGTAATATTTGCTAATCGACCGAAGTCAGCTCTATGCGCTCGGAAGGACTTTGGCGTGACCGAGATTACCATGGTTTGCTTGAAAGTGCCACGTTAAGTCAGGTCTATTTAATAAGCGCATTGTAGCTCCAATTTATTCTGAGTGTTCTACCCTTTGTCTCATGTTCTGCGGCGCACGAAATGAGTTCACCGCGAAATTGTTTTTCTCATGGTATTGTTCCGATAGCGGTTCCTCGACAAGGTGGCTGTAAGGAAAATATTGCAAGAGAGTGGATTCTCCGACGTGTTAAGAAATGGTCAAATAACAATTCAGCATAAAATAACTGACCACGAAAAAAATTCAAATCCAAAGCTAAATACAAAGACTAGTCGAATCGGTGACCATCAAAGAAATGCTAAATGATTGGGCAGGGTTCGTGCGCAGTTGTTTGGAAATGGTAAATCAGCGTCCAAATAGGCGAACCACACAAGACAATGGATCAAAAGTCCAAGACTGATTGGGTTTGTTGGAAAGGTAGATCAGCAATGCAACTGGCAACATGGTGAAGGCCAGAACACACGCGAAAAACGTTTTATGACGGAATCGAGAGATGGTAGTAGGGAGGTTACATGAACCAGGAACACCACTGAACGATAGCAAGCACTTTGAGTTTACGGTTGATGATGATTCAGCGGGGACCAGTCCGTATGACACCGACTGTGATTGACGGGTGAAGGAGCCAACAGCTTGAGTCCCATGTCGACTGAATTCCGATTGGTAACCATTAACTTCCCCGTATTCCGAATCGGCAACATAAGTGTCGGACTGGTCAGCGCACCGTCAATCCGTCTGGCAGAGTGCTTTTATAATCAGGTCTATGTGATGGACGAGAGCGATCGCGCTGTGAAATACCACATCTTCGCTAGAAAAATGAAAATGAGTTATAGTCCCAGCTGTTGGCGATACATTTGCAACATAATCGGGGATAGTTGAATGGTGTGCAATACCAAAGGCATGATTGTACATTCCTCGGGTTCACTGATCGAACTCTGAGAATCAGCGATTGGCAGACCAGAGGAGAAAGTCAGCTCAATGGGTGGAAAACGAATCTATAGTAAGGTCACTGTTCGATTTCTTTGTGTACATACAAGCTAATAACGACAAAATGGTCACTTGTCCATCATGCAGTCGCCTGTGTCGATTTACTAGCCCCGGTTACACAAATAACAAGCGAACTGTCCGATTGGTGGTTTAGTTTGGCTAAACGACACAAAATAACCGCTTATGCTCTCTATAAGCCATAACTGGTGACTGGGTACGTGTTTTTCAAAATCTCGCTTCTGTCGAAGGACACTTCGACTTTGCACAGAAACTGTGCATTCAGAACGTTTATGTGATGCCTCCCGTTATCGTTAGCAGTATTCAAACCAGTAAGCAGAACGCTACAAACGGGACTTGTATGGATCTTTACTTCTGGAACAAAAGCACCTGAAAATTACCGGCCCGAAAAACTAAGACAACCAACAACATTTCGTTTAGCAATAGATTCAGCGCAAGCTCTGCTGGGCGACCAAAGGTGCTTCAGTCCCACTGTGTGAAACTACCTAAACCGTACATCACGGTTCACTTTCACAGATTTGGATTCGGCGAAAATGAAATTCAGTTCACGCCAGGGTGATCCAGCGATAGTGTTTGGAATAGCTAGACGATAAAACCATACAAGACATTGCTAGTTAAAACGACGCATCCAACGTTCCGATTGCATGCACAGCTCACTTGCTGACAAACCAGTGTGGCAGAGAAAGACATGAGGAGATAGATAGATAATAAGTGAAGGCCTTTAATGAGGTTTTCACGATCCTCACA
Source organism: Opisthorchis viverrini (assembly GCF_000715545.1). Taxonomy (NCBI): domain Eukaryota; kingdom Metazoa; phylum Platyhelminthes; class Trematoda; order Opisthorchiida; family Opisthorchiidae; genus Opisthorchis; species Opisthorchis viverrini. The sequence goes on from NW_008751663.1 coordinate 4,419,464, forward strand.
AAACCAAGGCAAAAAGCTGTCATAAGCCAACCATCGCCTACGATTAAGTGACTTTATTTTATGCATGTAGGTTACCCCTTTGGAGCCACCACATACGAGAAGAGTTCTGTAAGACAATAGTGCCGCAAAACATGACAAAACTTACGGTTTGGAAGTAGTGATGTGGTGAATTTTTATTTGACATTTCATATCGAAAGGGAAGTGAAGTTATGTTGAAAAGTTACAAAACAGCCTAATGACAGTCACTAGCGGTGCGCATTTTACGGGCAAAGCGAGTCACGTCTTAACGCTAAGTTTCAGCATGTCACAGAGTAGGTGGTAAGGAGGTAAACAGGTCAGTTTTCAACAAAATCGCGCAGGGAAACGTAGAAAAAGGGAACGCGGTCCGAACGTGACACTACTATTACAGAGTGCACCAAATATGATTTAACAGGTTGCGAAGAGCTGAAGGAGTCGCGAGCTCGAAACAGAATATCAACGTTCCTAGAGGGAAGAGTCATGCGCAGCTTGGTATAAGCAGATCAGGAAGGGCTGCTGGTAAAAATGATGTCAAGAAAGATGAAACGGCAGTGGGTCATGTCGAAGGTTGCATGTCGGGATCAACAGAGAGATGGATGTAAAGAGGGGTTTGGATAGGCTGAGCGTATTCGCAGCCGACATACTGCACTCAAGAATCGCGGTGAGACTGGTGTTCGATTCTTTAATGGTTTGTGAATGTCCGTCGTATAATCAGTGACGGCACCTTGTGAACGACAGGACAAAGGGTAATGGAGGGATGAATGGGGTGAACAAGTCATTGGCGTAAAGAAAAAACACCCTTAAGGCACGCCAGAGGAGGGCAGCCAACTAAAAAACTTTCACTCCATCTGGGCAGTTTGAAGTGCGAACCGTACAAGAGGTGCTTTGCGAGGAGATTCGCATGATAGACACTGAGACTTTTCGAAGAAAAGACAGTCGCTTCGTCAAATGTGCCGAGAGATGACCACAGTCGAACATGTCACCAGTAGGATGCTGGTATGTGAACCCACCGTGATCGCTGAGCGTACTGTTTTCAAGACCGCTTAGGGTCTGTTTTGAAGGAATGAACTTCATAATGCTGGAGAGCATTGGAATATCCAAAATTTGAGTCAGATGGATAACCGCGTTCCTGAATGGATGAAACATGTAATGTCTCCCAGGACGACAAAGAAACATCCTAAGAAATTGAACGTTTTGGATGGAGTGCTAAAACGCAATTTCGGAACATAACTGGAGGATACCTTAAGGGCTAGATGGCTTGCAAGGTGTCCAGATCAGAAGAACCGAGGTGAACATCTCTCGTGGTGACTTGATGTGAAGGGACACGAACTGGTGATGGGGAATAGACGGATGTAGGTTTTGTGGGTGTCATGGGAGTCGAATAGGCGCAGAGTGAGGGTTACAACAGTTTTTTGGCCAGACTCCGGAATCATCGGCTACCGCTTGGCACGTTCGACATCTGATCTGCCTGTTGGCAGACGGGCATACCTTTGGTTCCATCTACTACAGCTTTACAGGAGTTACAGGCAAAAACATACTCACTACACGTTGGGGAAGAGGTACACATCCGCCATAGTCCGAAAATTTCGCTCGTCTTATCCGCAAGTACATATGCGTGAGTAAATGACTCACGCGTGTTTGCTAGGCTTAAAAATTAGGATTGGTAAAAGGATGGTACAAACAATAGGACAATGAATTCCAGGGAACAGAGTGAACGCCATAAGGATCTGTCTTCGAGAATAAAGCCAAGGTGTTAACATTTCGGAGGCCTATGAAAGCGGCACAAAAACACTCAGCTGAAAAGCACAATAAAGGAGAGACAGATGTAAAAGCCGAATAAGCAAGTAAATATGCACATTTGTCGAATTTCGTGCAATTCGGGTGCAGAGAGAACATAACGTTGACGGGGAGGGGACTCAGGGGTTGCGCCTACCTGATGAGCCCCACGAAGAGTGAAACCGGTTATGAGCTGTCGGAGTCTTCGGCAACCTTATGAGTAGAGTGTTACGTCTACTGGACAGAAACAAAGTGCGTGAAGGAATCGATGAGCATGTTCCGGAGAGCCACAAGAGAAACCATATTAAACGATGTCTTGATGCTTTATGCGACAGGTTGGAGGAAACTACGCGGTCTGTGGGCTTCCTTCATTTCTGGTTGTATACAGTTTTGGACTCTTGTGGTATAGGTCAATTTGTGCTGCCGGTCCGAACTACGGGTGAACGATTAGCTCACCAAGGTCGAGTCATGAAGTGATAATCTGTCTTTTGCACTAAATCTAATTAGGAACACTATAGTGGAGTACATCCTTCGCTTCTCTGGTTCCTTTCGTTCGTATTTTCTAAATGTGAACTTACTACTCTCAAATTACGAGACGCATGTTTTACAGGAAACAACCGTCTGAACTTAGCTTTACAGGGTAATAATATCACACTTGAACTCATTCGGCAATGTGGCTTTATGCAAACGAAATATCACCGTTAGATCTGCTGAATCCTCACACACTATGCACACTCATCCATAGGTATTCTTTTGCAATCCAAAAATTTCGCCTCTTGTAAGGTGGCCCCTGTGTGGCTCTATCTGCCACTTCTGTCTACAAGCTTTATGCGAAATCGTCACAGTTCGCACTAATGACAGCTTGTGTCAAATGTGACTAGTGTTTCTTCCTTTCAGCAGTTTTGAATTCCAGTTTGCTGACATTCAAAGACCAATGCTTAGTGTCCGCATTTTGGTCCGTTCGCCATCCAATTTTGTCTCGGAACTGATATGAGACGATATAATGAGGCACTGGTAACACAAGAACTCATTCGTTGTTTGAATTTTGTCACGAGACTTTGAGATACATTCGAAGGTATGTTGAAATAAATTAACCCAAAGCACCACAAGGAGAAAGATGTTGGATCGAACTAGATATACGATCGTTGAAACACCATGCAGTAAAACACACTGGAACATTACGGAGTAAAGGCTGTGGATCGGAAACTGGTAACTCAGAACAGCGATGTGCACCAACACAGTTCAAATGAGGAACTATGGACATTTAGTAACTTCATACAGCCAGTGACCTTAACTCAGAAATCCACCGAAATGTGTGCAGCAGATGAAATCAACAGAGAAAATTTACTTCCACGCGGACCCCGTCGGAGTGTTCACAGATAATCCCGTGTTATGTTATCAACTCTAACGCATTTGGTGACACAAGCTCTGTGTACCTCGGCTAAAATTTGGTCAGCAACCTACTGTACATCCATTTTGACAGGTTGGCCAATTTATTACCTACATTTCTATTGATTTGGAGAGTCCAAACGTGACAGTTTATCGCTGACATAGGCCAAAACAAGTTGAAAACTCTAATCACTCAACATGAATATAGCTAAAAGCCCTGAAGCAATGAAAAGCACTGTTTGGATCTGGCGAAAGAAGTGGAAATGTAGCAATGAGCACGTCGGACTACTTCGACATACTGGGTTTTATCCTGGTGGATGAAAAAAATCTTGAAAAATTGAGAAAATACCCCGATGAAGCTATCGCATGGATAGTTGAGACAAACTGGAATGTGTTCTCCGCCTCTGCCTAATGGAAAACAAACAAATGTAGAAGCACAACTGAGCATGTCGTTACTAAATGCTTAACCGATTCACTAAGGTCAATATTCAAACGGACTCGTGCTTCAAATATGAAAGGTGCTTTCGAGTTCGTCAGCCATAAACGTGCCTTTTACCGGTACCATAAGGTCTGAATGAAAAAAACGACGTTTACCATTTACTGCTGATGTACTGCCTAAACGTCAAGATGGCAGTGAGTTCGCTTACTGGTCCCATTATGGCCAATACTCTAATGCGCAAACCAAGGCAACTGGCATGGGAAGATTTTTCGAGTTCACACATATTTATATATATTAAATCATTGTAACATCTCTCGCCCTGCGTGAAATGAACATCTCGTCCCCATGGTATCAACTTGTGCAAAAACCCGACGATTGCATCAAAGGATCTCTAAAGAGAATCAACGAGCTGCGGGTCACATACAAAGTTCCACGATTTCACGTCATCATCATCACCATAAATGAACATTCCCCATGGTATCAACTTGTGCAAAAACCCGACGATTGCATCAAAGGATCTCTAAAGAGAATCAACGAGCTGCGGGTCACTCACAAAGTTCCACGATTTCACGTCATCATCATCACCATCATCGACAGCATGACATCAGTGTTCAACACCGATGCTTCACTGCCGTACAACCATGACTTATTTGAAAGCCTTATTGTAAAGAAAAGGGTAAAGGTGGACGGGGGATGGACTTAGTGCTAGCTTAACACAATCATTCCGAGGTGCCTACACCTCCAGACATTCACTCAGGCAGTCTGGATAGAAACCGACAACAAGAACGCTACTGACATCGGTTGGCAGCTATATCTTGTAGTGTCTCCAACCAGGCACAGTGAGGATCACGCGGTCCCCATCCTGGAAGGCGAGTAGCACCGACAGCACCCAAGCGTTTCGTGATCTCCTTCATACTCCTCTGCACCAGTTAAGTGTGCGATTATAGTTCACGAATCGTCCAGACGTTTCCTGTAAAGTGGAATGGCCTGGATACGGGCCTGCACCTCGCTGTAGCCTGAACTTGACGCTTTTGGCCCGAGAGCACTTCACGGACTGCAGCTCTTCTCCAGTTCGCATATAAGTTTGTCCTAGATGGCTAGTCTTTATGATAAGTGCAGCGTGCCGCATGATTGGTCATATACAAGAAACAATGTTGTGGCAGTTAAAAGAACAGCAACGTTTCGGCTGTCTTCCGTCAGGAGAAGCAGACTGGCTGATTAGATCAATCCTTGATAGGATGATCGGTCGGTCGAACAGCCTTTGATCAATCAACTAATGTGTAAATCCAAACATCTCCCCGGAGGAAGTCGCACTCGAAACGCTGAGTTAATAATTTGCTCTTAACATTGTTTCTCAACCAACAAACAACCAAAATAACTCACTAATAATCAATTTTGCCCCGTCCGTACTGAATACGGTGTGGGTATTCAAGACAGTATTTGCAATTTACTCTGATCATTTAACATTTTTACTCTACTTTGGTACCAATGGGTTTGCGCATTTGCGGGCATTCCGAGTGTTAAACTAAGCGGTCCCTGAGATAGCCAGATATGATTTATGCCGTAGTTCTCACAAGGCACCTGAGCGAGTGAGTTCGAATGTTTTTATCAGTAGAAACAGTGGATGACTTCGTCAAGATCATATCCATTTTTCTCTAAAGCGTAGTTGTCAATGCTTACCAGAGGATCTATCGCACAAGCTGTTTGTGGACAGTGTCGCCATTTTCCCAAGGTGTGTTCTTCGAAAACATTCACGATCCCCGTGTGGGAATACACGTTTAACGGACTTCAGCTGGCAATGGCTGCTTTAGTGTACATGTACCGGTGCTTTTCACTCTCAAGTAGAATACACACCGAAACGAAATGGTTACCAGTGTTCGATCACGAGACGCAATCGGTGGTAATTGAAACCGCATGAAACAACACCTGAAGAGACCTGTCAACTTACAGAAATCTCACGGAGTTTGACAACCCATAATTGGGATGCCTTCTTACATCCATCAAGCAATTATGGATTTACGAAATATAGCGAGCCTCTGCCATGCACTCCCACAATTTCCTAACTTTGCAGTGAAACACGATCTGAAGAATAAATTCGAACCGGACGCTATGATACCTGAACATTAACGCGCCTTCCCAACAACTTGCCCGTGTCACAGTTCCACTCTGTTCAGTAATTTTGCAAAAAGCTGCCATGAGATCCCTCCTGGACGAAAAATGGTAGTGGTAAATCTCAACACTTCGATTTCAGATATCTCACTCCAGTAATCTGTTGACAATACACAGATCCAGTGTTCCGGTCGTCCAGGTTGCCTGGAAGTATATTTTGGCAAGTGCCAAAGCATTTGTCAGTTTAACTGCATTCTGTACGGGCCGGAAAATCAGGATAGGTTCGTTTACGTAACTATCAGAAATACCGGTAGTTTTCACTGTGCTCAAAGATGTGGAGTGAGTTCTGTGCTTTGAAAGCGATGAGGCACCGCATGATGAGCATATTACAAACCTCCAGAGATGTTCTTCGAAGCTCGGTTGGGTTGTTCGAAAACAACTAAAGTGGAGCACTGTTATGGTGAATGCCATAGAGCTCGGTAGTTTTTCATCAGGAAACATCGAATATACCTCGTCATTGGATCAAGATACGCATTTTTATCGAAGCAGCAATCTATTATACGTCAGTGGTGTTGAATACGAGTAATACGGTCGGCTTTCGGCGAGCCGGTTATTTCCCAGGATTACCGTCACGTCATTCAGTGGACCCTCACACCGGTTCTACACTGCTGCCCCAAAATGAAAACCACAACCAAGCTGATTGATTCTAGACTCATCATCATCGACAGCATGACATCAGTGTTCAACACCGATGCTTCACTGCCGTACA
>NW_008751663.1:4427655-4492376 GCF_000715545.1 Opisthorchis viverrini
TGGAGAGCTCTCCGTACACTCTCACACGTCCGGAAGTCTGAGAATACAAAGAACGTATTATGTTTACAAACTTCCGGGGCATTCCTTGGTGGGCAAGCGTCTCAAGAAGAACAGACCGATCAACCGAGTCGAATGTGCCTCGGAAATCCAGGAATACTAGAATCGTGGGTCGCCAATACGATTTCACGTATTGGAAATAGAAACAAAACTTGGTGAGAACATAAACCTACGGATATATGATTGCACGGAAGAGGAACTCAGTTGCAGGATATTACCCTGGTTCATTATGGTTGTGAGGTACAACCATGAGCCTCACAACCCTGAAGGAGAAATTGTATATCCAACATCCATCAAAAGGCGACACCGCACTGAACGACACTGAGCCAGAACTGACCAACGTGTTCAATAGAATACCGTTTTGATACCTTAATCGCCGTCATGCGTATACTGTGCCTGGGAGCAAAAAATTATTTGCCTTCCGCCTTTCTAATGACATAAGTGGGCTTAGTTAATCGTCAACAATCGTGTAATCGTATTTACATGCAAATCACGCGCTACATAGTTCACCATTGCGTTTAGTGTGGAAGTGTCATTTGTGCAACCGCTGCACGAAACAGCTACCAACAGACTCAGCTTACCCGGTCGGATAGGGGGCATTAGGGCCGCGTTGGACCTGCCGGACAACTTTTGATCACACACAAATGGTCCGCAGATTTAATCTACATCAGGTCATCGGAGCACTATATAGATCCAGAAATTATCAAGCGTGCCACGAAAGGAGGAAGGCTGAACTCTCCCGCGGACAGATTTTGACCAAGTAGGCTACAATTGGTGCTCAGCAGAACTAAAATTCTCTAGGAACACGCCATTTTCCATGGCACATATACTACCGGATAGAAGTGAGGTCAGCTATCCCCGACAATTTGTTCCCTATTTCGTGGCTTTCCGACTGTGGACCATTTAGGAATTACTGAGTTCGAATATACGGGTGAGAAGGATAGGAAAAACGATTATTTAACAGAATCACTATAAACTGCCAGCACCGGAACAGTCGGCTTAATTAGCTTTTAATCTTTGAAGTCACATTATTTAACCAACACAATAAAAACGGAAGACTCACTCTTCGGTAGTAAAGTAAATCTTCAAATGACTGCTGAATTCACGACAGAGAACCATGAGTTCCCTGAAAAGTTCTTTGAGCGCACTCCGTTGGACTTCTTCAAGCACGGAAAATATAACAGAGCTCGAATCAAGGAACTTTCGCAGCGTGGTAGCCACATCTCTAGATGATAGACACACTTTAATTTTGTGGCTGTATACCTGATTATGACGATAAACGCTTGGCGTTCCTTTATCGTCTCAGGTATTCGAACTAGCGTGCTCCTCAGCGAAAGGGCATTGGTAAGAAAGCACCTCAAACTGTGGTATGGGATGGGAACCTGATGAGTTGTGGGTTCTGCAAGAGCGGAGAGTAACCACAAGAGGAACTCACCCTCTAGAACGCACAGTCGTAGCACTGATTCTGCTGTACTAGCATCATCAAAGAACCCGAGGCGATGTAAGAGCCCCGAGGTGAAGTAGGTCGAAAAACCTGGGTATTCAGCTTCCACCTAATAGGATAAATTTAATTAAGGGCGGCGCATACGTTATAGAAAGCCTGTTGAAGGAGTGCCGTACGGCTACTATCCTCACGACGTAGCTAGAGAAGTATTTAGGTAGGGTTGTAAGTTGAATTTACCGTTTTGACAGTTGAAGTAAGCACCTCGATAGGGACCTCGATATCATTACACATTGCGTTAGTGTTAGATATACGGTCTGCTCGTGGTACACCCTGCAGAATGTATGGACAAACCTGAAACGCATCAAAGATCGAAAGTTATCTGATGATTCAGCATCGGTGCCTATCGAACTTCTTCGCTGAGTGGCGATATCGATGAGGAGTTTTATATAAATAGAGGAAGTTGAATTGTCCACGAGAGTAAGTACTGACCAAGCTCACAACATTGATCTCGCACTGATTTCATCGGACTTGGATGTAGAACGAATCACGTTGGTGCCGTTGGTGCATGGCTACCTTCGTGTTAGATGTGAAAATAATTCAAACCCTTCATCCCACACACAAACCTATTATGGTGGTATAGACAATGGCTCGTGCCGCAATCAAACAGGTGGAATTACGGCACGCGAATCGGTAGGCTGATTGCCTCCTCAGATTGCCCAGTACTGTTGCAAGACCAGATGAGTGCATTTCCAAAGACAGTCACGGCTTCAGAACCACCAAATATGGTGGACAGATTTACTGATCTGGGTGAGTGACAGAATCGCGGACAAAAGAACTGCAAAAATTACAGAAATCCGTTCTGCTTCTCTTCGCCGAACCCAAATTTGATACTTTGACATATTGGTCGGGCTTGGGTGCGACAATGGTTCTGCCTGTAACTTGGTTCCATAGGGTTGAACCACTCTAGAAGGGTCAAACGTAAACAGCAAGTAGTCAAGATGTTATGAATGTAGGGTCGTAATACCCTCATTGATGTGAATGTTAGGTAAGTAGGACTCTCGTTCCAGGCATCCACCACGTTGGCATTTCCCGAGACGGCGACGCTGCCTACCATCAATAGGTGACTGATTATAAAAAGTCTGTTCTGGAGACTGCACACGCCGGTTGAGCGAGAGCCCAATCCGGGCACAATAACGCCTGCTGCCACAAAAGAATCACGAACGAGGTATTCAAGCTTTAGTCACCGTGCCATCCTATTAAGTCATTCTCACGCCCCAAGGCAACGGTCAGACTGTTGATTTCTTGTATAAGGACATAAACCTCTGCTACTCACTGACTTGCGAATTAACCTTTTCAGTAAAATATTGCCAGTATTTATTAAATACACCTCACTGACACATCTAACTAGATGGGGTCTATATCACAGACTGAAACACCAGGCCTTTGGGAAGCATATTCATTTAAAGAGTGCCATAAACGATTAACTTGGGTTTCCGTTAACACCAAGTCAATTTGCAAGTCACTGGATCCCGCCAATTGCGTAAACCTTGGTTAACGGGAACTGGAGGACCGCGTCTACCTAGTAATCCCCTAGAACGGCGAAACCGGTCTTAGGCTATCAGTGTTTTCGGTAGGCTTACGGGTAGTGTGTCCCACCAAGAAAGAATGGGAGGACTGAACGCCTAGAAACCAGCATGCTGACGCCCCCTCCTGACATTCACACATTTCCTCTTCGATTCTACCCCACCATTTGAATACCATTATGAATGCTCTCTGCAGTTCCCAGGACTAGGACCGACAGCTCTGTTCGCTGTTCGCGACACTCAGTTGCAGCTTCTGTATGTCAGTCTTCACTAACAACCCTAGATACCCGGAAGTCTGTCTCTAAACCTCACACAACGAAGCAAGCGGTACAAGAAGCGGCTCTTGCTCGTATGCCGTATTTCGTCTACACTGATATATGCTGCCTGTCAGAAACGAGGATACAGGTTGCAAGTAGTGACTGCCCACTCGCTCTCTTCCCGTGTCCGGCTGCGCAATCTCTGGTGACGTGGAGACCGATGCAGTTGGATACATCTGTGTGGATATTGGCCTGGGCAATCGTGAGGAAGCGTCTCTGCTTAATTAGATACCCGTTGATAGTAGCCTTTGCACGGTTAGTTTGGCAGTCTATGGAAGAATCCCGATAAAGTGAGGTCTATTGAAAGTTGTTTACTGTGTCCAACGTTCCAACGGAATATAGCCCTGAGTCCCCCGAAGGCAGTTCCTATGACGCTCTGGATGTTCTTTTGTAACGATGTAGAAACTCATATATCACTCGACTGCTGGTGACATGAATGGCTAAGCACTTCTGGGGACCCATTGGGTGGTCGCGCTGGGTTGGACACAAGTACGGACAATGTAGGGCTCCTGTTGCGCGTGTGTTCTTATCGCAGACTGTTCCCTTGCAGCAATGATTTCCGAAACGGCGGAACCAGCCACGTACCGATACAGACCACGTTGTCATTCTCCCCATCTAAGTGTTGAAACCCCACCAACCTCACCCAAGCGCTGGATCTCTGGTAAGACCGTGGCTTTGCTGAAGATCGGGCGACAGATATTTTCTATTCGCAACCACAACCCAACTCGATGCGTCACCTGACCATGGTAAAACTGGGCGTTCGTACAGGGTGAGAAGTTTAGTGGACCCGAAAACCCGGAAATGGAAGAAACGAAAATGTTGGAAACGTCCACCGGGAATTCCATTTGTTTCGTTCGATAGGTGCACAGAAGCCTTTTGTCATTGACATCATCAAAGACCAAAACAGTTCCGTAATGTCCAGCAAAATAGCTTTGGACAGTTGGGTAGAATACTTCAGGTCAACACTCATTTGGATACCTGCTACTTTTAATCCGGGCTGTTGACCTTCACCGGATGCCTGGACGGTCAACATTAAGCTCCTTTCAACTTCGGAAGTGCTCGAGTGTGTATTCTTCCTCGTCATCGTGACCTTCGTTCCAACGACCTGCCACCAGCTTCGTTCAAGTACGCAGGTAAACTCCTCATCCAATGCCTGTCTTTCGTATCGTGTCTATCTTGGAGAAAGAGACCGCCCCGGACAAGTGGCGTGAGTTAGTAATAGTGCCCGCGGTGGATGTATTACACACCAGGGTCCCCGTTCGACCCCCGTTGTAACAAGGTTTCCAGCATCACTGATTTACCGTCGCCTTACGACTGCATCGAACGAGACGTTGACCGGGTACAGCGTAATCCTCACGCCACCAGGTGTTAAAGGTGCGTTTGGTCCTGCCTACCAGTCACTGTTTCCTACTACATTTGCCCAACGGAGGATGTCAGGAATTCGTGAAAAGAATCAGGTCATTTCATCCCCATAATTCGGGTCATGTGAGAGTGTATAGTGAGGTCTACAAAAACTGATGACCAGAAAGGATGCAATCTTCTTCCACCTTTGTTGAAGGAGGAAATCAAGAGACGAAGGCTAGATGGCCCCAACATTCAAAATGTCGCTCGTGAGGACAGTCAGTTCAGTTACAGTACTTGCGATCCGTATCCTTGTTTCTGGCAGACAGCATATGTTATGCAGACGGAATCCAGTGTATGAGTAAAAGCTACTTGTTGCAATGCTTGCTTCCGTGTGGGAACGTTAAAGGAAACCAAATAAGCCGGCGGTTGGTGTTTGAAAGTGTAATTCGAAGTGTTTAGGGCTGTTGCTGACGTAAGACACAGAAGCTGCACCTGAACGGGAGGGGGCGAGCTGGCGAATTTACTGACCGAAGGCCCGTGGTTCGAACCCCACCTCTGCCTCTCGATTTCCCCTGTCTAGGCTTGGGCAACCTGGCAGTATCCCAGCCCTCGCGCGACCTTCGGGTAGCATGACAACTAGGCACCGAAAGGGCGCTATAGCTGAACAATTTTTTGTATGCATCAAAGGGGACCCGGATGGTGAATCCACGTGACGGCCGATGTAGCACGAGAGCATTGTTAGTTGTCGTACGCAGCGGTAAGCGGGCCGGAATACCGCAAGAGCGCCCAGATCTAGGTAGGAGGAGGATTAGGATCCTCTGCCAAGGCCTTTGGCTCAAAAGCCTGATCGCAATGCAGCGGTGTTAAGCGGGAAATGCAAGCGCACAACAATTTTATGGAACAAGTGGCCACACGTGTTCGAACCCCTAACCTGGAAGGCCAGGAGACTGTGTTGGTCAGACCTCTGACCACTAAGCAACTTGGTACGAGAGACTGTTGGTGTTGAACGTATAGCTCAATGGATCACGGAAGCACACAGACCATCAAACGACGGTAAGGCGTGTCTCCAACGGAACGCGCAATCTCTGAACATGATATCTGCGATCCAAAGAGATACACAATTGCACGTTGCTTGGTAATGACTCTGATGGAGGTGTGTCTGATGCCGTCTCAAAGAGTTGAATCACACTGGCTAACCTGCGACAACTGCAGTTTCAAAGCTGTATATCGGTGGGTCTCAATGTTTGGGTGTTCCAAGTTAAAGGCAGTGTTATTGTAGGTATTGACACACCATTCCGACACAATTATCAACATCATAACCTGCGAGAACCGCATAATTGTCGTAGTGGTTCTGTCTGTCACAATTTCGTTCACCGGGAGGTATGGTAGGTACATGCGTATTGAAGGCGGAGGGTGATACAACTTATGTGTAAATAAAGGGTTGTCAGTAGACTTTTCATTTGGGGGAGTGGAAGAGGAACTATGCAGTGAAGGCAATAACTTGGGTGCATTTGCGACACTGGGAGCGCAGTCGGGCCATGTTTGACAATGTCTCCACCATTACCACAACTTTTCGATTCTCCTATGAGGGGTTCATGAAAGGCTCCGTAGGATTTTAATAATAAATAAAACCTTAATTTGGTTTATATGCACTGCAACAGCGTTTTTAAGTATTTGCTCCAGTCGCTCTCCGTCTCTGCGTAAGGTGTAACGCTTTTTGAAGTAAAATCCCCGGCGACTTACACGGTCTCTACATGCATGTGGTGGGGTTGTTGACACAAATCAGTGATACCTAAAGAGCCATTCAGCGAATATGTATAACTAGACAGTCGAAAATGAGGTATTTATCGCGCAGGTCCGATTTGTATGTGACGAACTAACGATAAATTAAGTTATCGTTTCCGAGGTTGTGGTAATAGCATCAGCTCGATTCTGCAAGCATTTTCGCTCCGTATAATCTCACACTAATAAACTTTGTTGGGTCAGTTACAAAGGGGCACTATTCCACAGGTGCAGTATGCAACCTATGGAAGCACCAGGGGATCGACTCTCCGAATGTAGAGGCTCACAACGAGTTCTTTGGGTAGAAGACAGGAAGGAAGGTCATGAACCGAAGCCCAGTAAGCAAAGTTGCACATCAGCACTCATAGATCAAGCAGACCGACTGACACTGTATACTACACAGTCCGATTTACCGCGCTCAGTTAGGCTCTGTTATGGCCGGGATGCCTATCCCGCCAGGGATTAACCAAAAGTCTGGCTTCAAGGTGAGCTCTGATTGGTCGAAAGTCCGGACACAACAATCACGCCCCAGTATTCGCCGAATAACGATTGCCAGTGACGCATTCAGAAGGCATCAGGATTTCCGGGTTGTTGTCGTGGCACGCACTTTATGTACGACGCGCCGCTTAAGTGTGTATGGCCACGTTCTTGGGGTTAATAAGCATTGTGCACCTTTGGTGGTTGTTTTCCAATGGGACGCTAGCTTTGGAGGTTCAGATCCAGATCTTTTTTGAGAAAGATAGCGTTACTACGCTGGAATTCCCCGCACTGTTAACTGCTGTATACAGACCACCTGGTCGTCGTAACTTCCCACGTTTCTTGCTTTATTTCCTAAAGTGGTCATTTGAGTGCAGCTGAGTAATCCGACGAATGGCACTAAACGCCGCTAGCACAATTCCTTTTACGTTTTGCCATCTTCCATCAGCGCTCTCGCTGCCAGTATATTGTTGCTTCTGTAGTGGTCTGGCTACTCAGTAAGTTAGTTTACCAGGAGTGTGTGGCAAAGAAATAAAAATAATGACGCTAGGTTAGGTATACAAAAATAAAGAGATCAGTTGGAACTGACTCACTAACAATTGTTCTCTTTAAAATAGTTCGTCGTTGGCCCAGGTCAGCGAATAAACAATAATCCAATTATGTTGGTCCACTGGTCTTTTTCTGAACAGTTCCCACATATAATAGATTCCGAAAAGGTCTGAAATGTTTTGGTACCAGAGTTAGTACATGAGACTCGCGAATGACCGCTGCAAGCGCGAGCGAAATCAGAAGAGGGAGTCGAAGCACGTAACCACGCTTGTATTATATGAAATTGTACCAGTGCGCGTTTTTGTAGTTTTTCGTATTCAAGCAAAAAAACGATTATCGATTGATGAAATACGTAGTTATAATGGAAGTTAAAACGCCACACTTCCCTGTAAATAATTTTTGGGCCACCTAGGATTGGCAATTTCGAGCTATGTTAGTTCTTCGAAGACGGTTGATTGGCGGGCTCTTGGTTTCTTGTGGGGGCTGAGGGTATAAAATCCCTCAGGCATGCACCCACCATGGCGTGATCGGGACCCAGTTATATGCCCCAGAGGAAACCGCTGTTAGCTGATTACCACTCAAGCCAACCGGGTCCACGGTTGATTCGCAGTTAATAGCCCTCAGGCTGCGCGATGCGAACGTTTGTGCTGGCAGGAAACAATAGATGATCAGCACACAATTGGGGGGTCGCTCTCCATTGTCTTTGTGACGAGCACCGAATACGAAGCGACCAATAAAACGTGATTTGAAAGAGCTAAGAACTGAGCATTCATATCGAAATACTAATGATTCTTGCTTGACGACCGAGCCTGAAATCTCGATAGAAAGTATCCTTTACAAAATTAGAAATGCGATCTCTAGATGTTGGGAATGCATGCTATGATGTGATGAGGCCCCCAAATGGATGTACACGCCGGAAAGCAATGAGCGCTGGGCTGCCCCCTCTGATATAATGATATGATAAAACGTGGGTCTGCGTGTCATTTAGTGGAGACTCAGCAAACGCCCTCGTCGTACGTGCTAGGAAAGGACCAGAAGACATTACAAGGATAACTACATATCCTCCCCAGTTTTTTGATGTCCCACGCGTGGTTGGATGCACCTTCTCTTTAATTAATATTTACTCATTCTATCCAACTTTTCTTTGATTTGCTACTGATGAGGTGATGATGGGGTTTGATAATCATGGGGGTGCTGGTACTCGGTTTGCAAAGCTCTCCGAGTGACCTAAAACATGCAGACGACAAGGTTCACATTGGCAGACATCAAAAGGGAGCTCAAGCGTTACTTGAAAACTGGCCGGGTCACCAAACCACCCGCCGGTGGTTCTTAGCCTGAACATTATCTCCCGATTTCCCCAAATGGCAACATTGCTGATTTTCTGTGGATGGCTTGAATCCGCCCCGATTTTCTTGTGCCCAGCATTACCAAGAAATACAAGCAAACGAATCTGTCCTTTTGATTGGTTTAAAAAATATGCGTGGGTTAGGCTGGATATACTCTGCGAGACATAATTATAGCAATATGCTTAATAAGCATATCTCGTTGGCTGAACCCTTCATCCCGCTGCGCTGTTGCCTGCCGCTCATGCCTCAGCTGACAGTTCCTAACGGGTATTCAAAACACCTCTTGATGGAAGCGCTGTGGTCTTCATGTTTCTTTCACCACAGTGCATGAGTCGTCGTATTGCGGACTGCTAAATGCCAGCTAATTTTACATGTACAAAATTAATTATGAATTTTTGTGCTTTTCAAGTTTCTTATCATTGCCTCAAAAATATGCTCCAAGTGACGCCTCGTCAAAAGTAACTATTTATGTTAAACTAATTCGAGCAATCGCCACATCTGGCTGTTTTACAGTCGGATGCGCTCAAACAGCCCCAGGGGGGATAGGTGTTAGTAAGATCCACAAGTGGCGCAGGTGGCGCGTTTCAGATATACCAAATTTGACTGCGCCAGGTTCTATGCTGGGTCGTCATTTAGAGCTCTGCCCACTACCGCTGGGTTCAATAAAAACCCTGACCTTTGTACCCTGAAACCTAAAGGCTGCTGAAAACTTGAGTCACTGGAAAAGACTTCCTCTATCCCTGAAAGAACCTACCAAAATTGATTCACATTTATCTGTTAAGTTGACTGTGCGGGTTCCTTGCAAGGGATCTACGCACTGCTCCTAAAAGTTCCTCTCCTGTGTCGCATCCAGCATAATGTCCGAAGACGTTCTCCGTCTCGCATATTTGTGGATTTTCCACTCACATTATTTCCCCTCTTTTTGAAGTGCCAGCTGCTTTGTTTTACCCGTAATTATGGTTCAGAAAAAAGTCAGGACGCGTTCTGCAGAATACACTGAATTTTTTGGGTAGCTCCAGGTTCATCCGACTGCGCGTTTGTTTCATTGATGCGAACGTCGCGTCAGCCTAAGTAATTATTCGGATAATGATCCTTTATAACTCTTACACTGAAGTTGGTCGAAATTTAAATTCATCAAAGAATCTGAGAATTTCTGAAAAGTTTGCACAAAAGAACTTCGGAAGCCACTTTTGGGGTTCGGATTTTCGGGCCCACTGGCAGGTGAGATCGAACGTCAGTACATGGATGTTACTAAGGCTAATTAGAGCTTGCAATTACGTCCGATCCGTGAGTTCCATTTCGTTTATGATGACCAAATCCTTCGAGGATGTCAACCGGCCTTGGCGATATTTGGTAGCTGCTACGACATGTTGAGTCCAAGCGTTGTGTTGAACGACTTTGGTCAGCGCCGATGCAAAATGTTTACCTGACTCGATGAGCAATGATTCCATCCGAGAGGCAGTTGTAGCTTCAAAAATACTTAGCAATACGGGGTGGGCAAAGTGGCTCCAAGCGTTTGTTGAACGACTTTGGTCAGCGCCGATGCAAAATGTTTACCTGACTCGATGAGCAATGATTCCATCCGAGAGGCAGTTGTAGCTTCAAAAATACTTAGCAATACGGGGTGGGCAAAGTGGCAACCGTAAGAGTGTTGCTCGGGAAACTCGCAATCTTCCGGTTGACTCGAGGAAAAACGAAGACTGCTGGGAAGAAGAGACTCGGTCCAACGCCTGGGGTTTGAATGAACGTTATTGTTACTAATAATTAATGATTTTATTCCCAACTTGTGGGTGGCATACCGCCTGGCATGGCCATAGATTTACGGTCAGAAGGAGGCATGACTGAGGGGTTTGTGGGGGTGCGGATTGCACGAAAATGGGACAATGTCATGAACACTGGGGAATATCCAGTGAAATTTTAATGATTGCTTCCGTTCTCAACTTGTTGGGAACAATGGATATGAGGTCCGACTAGTTCAAAGACATCGCCAGCTTGCATGAACTAAAGCTGAAAACCACTGCTGGCCAAGGATGCCCTTGGGCGGTTAGGCAAATGGCCGGGGTCACAACGGGCATAAGTGGAGATGGAGATGGAATAATTCGAATTGAGAGCACATGGCGAGCTTTGTCTCACAAATTTGGTTTAATCCGAAACTAAGCAGACTCACTGGTTGCACTGCTGCAGGGAAGTCTGGTGCAGGGTATAGGTTGGATGGGAGCAAGGCGATAATACATAGGGCGACCCGAACACCGTATACCGATTTGAACTGGTGGAGGAGGCAAGCTGAAATTGTAGTAGAAAACCAGGCTAGCCAAATCTGGGTGGAAATTTATCGGGTACGAAAAAGCTCTTCCCGGAAACCGGGCCAGATGAAAAATCTGCTCGTAGTTGCGACTACAGGCTTGAGTGGACGAGGGGTTGCGGTCGAGATTCTAAAGAAAATAGTTGCGGGAGTGCCATCTCACTGGATATGACAGTGCCATGCCATCATTGTACTGACATGCTTCGGTTTATGGACAGCGCCGTAACGGTCGTCAAGGGTCGGAAAAGGGATACGCAGTTCCGTGGCAGCTGGTTCTGGGTGAGACAAAGAGTGACACAGAGAGTCAGGCGGGTGCAGGCTCACGAATAATTTCCTTTTCGCTAGAGGACTGTGTGAGCATAGACCGGGGACAGGCCAGTTTGAATGAATAACAGTTCTAAAGGGGCGTTTGGGCAACTGCAGTCGAGGATTGAAGCTTGGGAAGAGGGGCAACGACAAAGAAATAGAATGAACGCAGTAGCGTTTGGCGAGTGTCAGGAGGCATAAGCTATAACGGTGTCAAAAGAAAAAGTACAAAAGGGGATGACATCAAGCTAAATAGACCCAGGAACGGTGAATACGTTTGCTGATCTAGAAATCAAGTACTAGTTTGGCCAGAGAAAGTGCCCAGTTTTAGGAAGGTTGGAACATTTGTCGCGCGTTACTTTCGAAATCGGATTCGTTTTTCCCTCGTGCAAATTCGTGAAAGAATTTTTTCGTTGTTCAATCTATTCACAGAGTACACACGAGTTATTGTTGAATTTTATTACCCTAACAAAACACTTGAGTGATAACCCTATATATTTTGCGCACACCTACTTTACATCTAGTCCGAATCATGACATTAATTTATACCGACTGCCCTCCGCAGCCATTGATAGACCACAGTAGATGTGGGCGAAATGGCTACCCGTCGAACGTCAAACGCGATATGCAAAGCCACGCCTGCAAGGTCTGGTGGCATTTCAAATGCACGGGCTTACAGGACGACCAGATAAGCCGACTAGCCAACTCTCCTGACCCATTTGTTTGCGCCAGCTGCCTCTACGTCAAGGGTGCAATGCATAAAGGGGCGAAGAGGAGAGTCCCCAAAAACGGTAGCCAATCGTCAGTGCAGATTCAGAAAGACCACTGTCAGTGTTACACCTTAATAGGGATACTCGACGCGAAATTAGAGCGTCTTTCAAAGGCATTGGAGGACTCAGGAGCTAAGAATGCAGCAACCTGGACGAAAGTTGACAAGGAACATTTCTCGCTGGACCAATACCTCGCGACATCCATACCGGGCCCCATGGCTGCAAAGAAAGTCATACAACTTTCTGACGCGGCTATAAAAACCGCTACAGCGTCTCTAGTGGACAGACGCCTAAGGGAAAACAGGCTGACAATCTGGGGGTCGTTCTCCGGAAAAATCACGCCAGCGAAGCTGGCACAGTCGATCCTCAGCAAGCCTGATAATTCGCTCCACGCAGAATGGCTACGCCAGAAGGGAAGTAAGCGAAATCTTGGGCTTCTAGTCACTCTTTCTTCCCCGGACGCCGTACAGGCAATCTTGGAGCGGGCTGGCAGCATTCAAAATGCCAACCCAATGATCAGGCGCCTAACTGAGAATCGTCCTCTAGACGCGCGTAAGCTTGGTCATAGCAGGTCAGGAGTGGAGGCACGAAACAGGCTTCCACCGGGCAGCAAACCAGACAACCCCAAGATCATGACCAAGCCGATTGCGGTCATATCCCCCTGTGCTCCCGAAAGCAGGCCGACGAAACCAGCTGCGTCTCCGGACAGCAGTTTTTATCCGACTACCACAGGCCTCTCACCCACCAAAGGCAGGGACTCCTTGGAGTAGGCAAAATCCACATGCAAGCAGCGCCCAAAATTACGTAGGGCTATCAACGATTATCTCCGTATCAGAGGACACAACTGCAGCCGTACACTCGTCAACAAAGTCACAGCCTCCGGACCGGACTGAGTCAGATGTGCGGGGACAAGAAGCGAAGCCAATCTCCAGCTCTGCTCCGTCGAAAGCGGCCTCTCCGCTTGTGGACACGACCGTCGCCCAGAACCCCGACACCCAAAGCCACCAACATGACTACAGCCATCCGGAAAATCAATTGTACATCCAGTTGGCCACGCTGATCACTGGCGGATCGGGTGTCCACACAAACACGAAGGAAGAGTGAATACAGCCAAACAAGCCACAGAAAACGGGATTCAAGAGAAAATACTTTGCTGGATCAAGGCGTTTTTATCANCTACTCAGGACGCATGAAAGACGTCACCCTCATTGAGCGTGTCCATCGGGCCGCTACGAGAATGGTTGCCGGCCTAAAATCCGTGAATCACGAAACGCGTCTCGCGATGCTTGATCTCTTTTCCCTGGAGTACCGTCACCTCCGAGGGGGATTAATTCTTACTTACGCCCTGTTCGAACAGAGCTTTGCAAACAGGTTTTTCACCGTTGACACAGCAAACACCCGGCAGGGACATTGTAAGAAAATTTTTAAGCTCAGAGCACACACATTCATTAGACAAAATTTTTTCTCATTTCGTGTAGTAGCTGCGTGGAATGACCTTCCTCTAGCAAGTCCACGCTCGTTCTAGAACCCGGTTTAAAGCACTGTTAGATATTTATTTATACGAATCCTCGCGCTGGCAAGCATACTGCCCCCGCGCTGAGAACATAAAGAGCAGCGGAACACCTTTTTTTCACTTGTGCCTTTCAGGTGAACGACAGACACTGACCGTCAGGAACAAAAGCGACACGGGAAACCTGGACGAAAGCCTCGATCCGGTGTATCAATCCGTGAATCACGACATAGTGTCCTTTTGTGCAGAAAGAGGGGTTCATGGTGAACAGTGACATTAGACAAATAAAAAGCAACATCTTCCCAGATAACTGATAGGACTCGTAGCTTAACTGGGATATACTACTTCAACCCAACAGGAATGTAGGATTAGGTATCACCAGTCGCCGATTCACCGCTGTCAGCTCCAGAAAACGAATGACGCATAGCAAAAAACAGCAATTAAGTGTTATCTGTGACTGCTTGCAATCGGGAAATGATAAGTCATTAGAATTCTGTGCATACGATCGCTCTAAATGTCAAGAGGGATGAACGTGTGTGCTATGTTTGGACGATGAGGTGGACTTGGGTTGATGTGCTCCAACTAAGACGAAAGTGGCAACTCCTTGCATGTCGGTGTTAGTCGTGACCTACACACATTACCCTCAGGCTGCGCCATGCATAAGTGTTTTTTTATTTTTTATTTTTTCTACCTCTATGTAAGGGGGTCTACGTAGCAGCCTACACATCGCAGTTTACATCACACACATTTTCCGAACACGACCCCAAACTTAACCAATTTTCTCTCCCTGTAAAACGACCTTATTGCTTGCACTTTGTGTCTGGTGTCTGGGGTGTTGTGTCCAAACAAAGAAATAGGTGGCAACTGCTTGCACGTCGTCGTTAGCCGTGAACCTCACACAGTACCCCCAGGCTACTCCATGCATAAATGTAGTTTTTTTTATTAATTTTTAAGAACAAATGGCAGGACAGCTCTCATTTGTCTGTATTTCTTGTTGTTGTGGGATAAGTGACAATCGGAACAAGGTCAATCCAGCTACAGACAAACAGCAACGGTGCTCTTTTTCGCTTTCCTGAATTAAGGGTCAGAATCAGAACCACCGACGATAGCGATACATCGATGCAACTAGAGAGGTGGCGAATACGCGAACGCACCATGGTATAAAGTAACAGGACAACCCTCCTTGCAGGGCGTACCCGTCCACCACATGAAGTCTTCACCCCTCGTGCATGCTACCAGATCTGGAGGGTGACAAGCCACTAAGCAGTCATAATTGCGGTTTGCGCATTATTGAATAACTCCGGCTATCAGATATTTTAGCCGGTCGGGGGATCCAGGCCAGTAAAGCGGCTCGGTCATTTTGAACAGGCAGATAGCAAACAGCCACTGGAAGAGGCAAGTTGCGGATGCAGATGAAACATCAAATACATTTTGGGCAATGGGAGTAGAATGGAGATGTTCAGAGCCTATGGTTACTATGGCTACAGGAAGACGAATCATTGGTGTGAACCATCTTGTCAAGTAGAGGCGTTCCAGTGTTGTGTGTGGATGAACGAGTAGGCTGTGGGGCAAGACAAGTATTTCATCCGTAGCGCATCTTCAGACCAACCATTTAATATGCATGCGCTGCGCCTGTTCGAGGGATGCGGAATGGCTCAGAACAGCGAGGAGCTCAGGCTTCAGTTTGGATCAGGTTAGTTAAATCCAGACAAAACAAAGCACCATATATTAAATAGAGCTAACAGAGTTACTCAGGGATGGGACCAGGCTTGAACAACTAGGAATCATTCGGCTGGGTACAAAAGCTTAAGGCCGCAGGAAGGAAATACAACCGAGTCAGTAAAGACGGGCTTGACGACAATTACGATGGCAGGCGCTAGACATTCTCTGCAACTCACCTACGCTTCAGAGAGCGGAATGTGCAGTCGCAGGATGTGAAGGTCTGCATAAGAAATAGATAAAGTGATAAGTGATATATAAGAACACTTGGGGGTGGTTGTCGCACTTATGGATTAATGCTAAGGGTTTGAGGCTGGTGAGTGTAAATGGTAGGACTTAGTAACAGAACAGTTAGGATAAGCGCGCTGTATAGAAGGGCTTGGTGCCTATTGAAAATGTCTGGTGCAAGCTGAGGTGCGAAAAGGCGCCCAGCTTCTTCAGTCGAAAGGTAAGAACCGATGGTCTTTCGCAAGCCTACGTGAGATGAGATAGTACGGATATGGGAGGGAAGCTTGTTCCATAGTTTGGAATAGAGGCAAAGGAAAGAGTTTTGTCCAAAGACAGTTCAACATGTCGACAATGGGAGTAAACATCCATAGTTACGGAACTTATAGGGAGTACAGGGAGAAAATTCAGGGCAGCAGTCAGCTATGTATTTATGTATACCGGTAGATTAAGCAATGCAGAAGGCCTAGATTCAACCTGATGCGCCCCAGCCACAATGGATCCAGCACACATGACAAACAACGAAGATGGCACGGTAATGTGGATGACGTCTGAAACGAGGATGAGAATGAACATTCCCCACAGCAATCCGGCATGTCTGTGAATACTGTGAGGCGAATTCCGGACTGGATTCAAGAATAGGTCCTACAAATTATTTAAAGGTGACAATCAAACACGATTTATTATGGAAGGATCGGCGAATGTAAGCGCAGAGCTTGCGAGCTTTAGCCACCCTGTACCTTGCATGTTGGTTGAAGCTAAGCGCACATGAGTACCTGAGGCCTGGGTCTCTCACTTCGGGAAGAGTAAGAATCGAGAGTCCATTATGTGTAAGCATCCCGGGAGGAATCTGGAATCGATGTGACAGGGCTCGGTGTTTTGGAACAGCGAAAAAAAGACAGTAGTTAGTGGACCAGAGGGATAGAGAATTCGAGTCAGACTGAATGTTTGCAAGCGTAGTAACAAAGTCACTGGCCTTAGACATGTAGGCTATCTTAATGTCATCAGCGAACAGAAAACGGGATCCATGGATGATCAAATCGATGGCGTTAATAACGTATAGTAAGAACAGTAAAGGGCCAAGCACAGTACTCCGAATAACTCCGCTGGTACTGAAAAGGGTTGAGGAGGAGAGATCCCCGAGTTTGGTGGCCTGGGTTCTACCAGTGGGGTAAGAAATGAACCATCGAAGCAGTGGGCCACCAATCCCCGAGGCTCGTAATTTGTTGAGGGGTGCACCGTGGGGAACTTGGTCGGACGCTTTGCGAATATCAAGACAGATAAGAATAATACGCGGCCCGGTATCCTAGGTGGACGATATTTGATTGAAGAAATCAACGTGGCATGTGTTAGCTGATCGCCGTGCCATAAACATATATTGCCGATTGTTAAGGGTTTCAGTGGTGAGCGCGTAGTCCAAGACAGGAGCTTTGGTAAAACGCTCTAGGGTACGAAGGATTAAAGCAGGTATGGTGGATGCCACGATAGCTGGCCAGAGCATTTCGTGGACCTGACTCAGCGTGGGACAATGGTAGATTGCCTCCAATGACTAGGGACTGTGCCAGTAATAAGGGAGATAATTAAGAGATTGAGGATGACGTCCGGGCCCCCAGCTTTTAAGATAAGCGAAGGGATGTCGTCAGTGCCTGGAAAACTGGAGTCTCTAAGGCTTGAATGCCAAAAAATTTCTACAACACCTGATCTTGAAATTTTGGTGTATAATAACAAAGAAGTCACATGGAACAGACTCATTAATAATTGTTCTCTTTAAAACAGTTCGTCGTTTGCCAACTTCCGCGAATAAACAATAATCCAATCATGATTGTCCAGAGGTTTTCATCTGAACAGTTCTCTCATGTAATGGATTCCGAAGACAGTTTGAAATGTTTTGATACCTGAATTAGCACACGAGACTCGCGAACATCCGCTGTAGGTGCAAGCGAAATCAAAAGGGACAGTAGAAGCACGCGACCACGTTTGTATTGCGTGAAATTGTAGGGCGTCTTTGCTGTTTTTCGTATCCAAACGGAAAGCGTTTATGCAACTGACAAACTACGTAATGTTGTACAGGAAGATAAAGGGAGATACAAAACACCACAAACCCCCGTGCTGACAAGAATACCGCCCCGCTCTGAGAACACAAAGAGCAGTGCCACACTTTTTTCACTCGCGTCTTTCAGGTGAACGACAGCCGCTGAACGACAAGAACAAAACCGACCCGGGAAATTTGGGCAAAAGCCCCGAGCCCGTGCATCATCGAGAAAACAAGCAAACGGCCAGAAATCGCAGAGTTCACCACGCTTCATGCAGTTCCCGATGCAATGCAGAATACATAAAGTTCGCCATGTACAATATCGCTAACCTCCTTAGGCTTTATGCACCTGGGGAGTCCAAGTTATGGAGGCTACGATTGGATTGGTAACTTTCCAGGAAAATGTGATCAATAACGCCTAATGCGTTGTCACAACCGAGTCCACTTCTGCACAGGGGTCGATGTAAGCACCTGCCTGCTGTTAATCACGAAGAAACAAATAGCAGAGTGCCATACAGTAAAGGCATACAACAAGGGACGCCTCTGTGCGCTGGTGGTTTCCTCGGTAAGGTAAAATCGTTCACAAGTGCATCAGACTATGCATGGTCTTCCTTCATTTGTCGACACGCCGGGAACGGAATTACTGACCAATCATCTGCGAGGAACTCGTTTTGGTCCTCTGCTGAACACGCCGGGGTTTAACCGGCCTTGTCGTGATGGATTCCTCTCCGGAAATGGAGAGGTTTGGGGTGTCCGATGCAGACTTGGAGTACATGATGGATCCTATGAAACGTCGTTATAAGGAATCACGAAAAAAGAAGATATACGGTATTTTTGCCTCCGACGATTCTGGATCAGATGGAGAGAAAAGTGGTTTTGGCGGCCGGGATGCTGGTTTGAAGCGTAAGGGTGCAAATTATTCTGCACCGATCACATTTGTCAGTGGTGGAGTGAAGGTAGGGCCTTTTAAATATTGCAGCCTGAAGTACTGGATGCTGAGGTTTTTGACAGGGCCAAACCCCTCTGTATGCACCTTGTCGACACCAACCGTGGTTGGGTACTATTGGCTCAGTGGGTCAGTTCTCCTTGAAGACCCCCACTTTCACCGTCCGATAAGTTCACTGCTTAAAAAGATCAACATTACATAACCGCAGTTCTCCCTAAGGTCATCGGGCGCACCTAATAGACGTGAAGCACCTCGGTTTCGTTACCAGTAACTGTCTGCAATATCGCATGAATTTTCTGAGGTCATCCGTCTGTTGCAAACTGATGCATTCGGTAGTTCAGGAATAGAAGTGGTGTCATCCGAAAGAGATTCCTAGAAACTCGACAACTTACGGGGCATAAGCCACGTCATCTTTTCTGCACAACTAATCTCGTCAGGGGACGTGGTGGAACTGGTTTATCGTGGAGATGCTTTATGTACAAACAGTGCAAAATCGGCTCTTTTGATCGCACAAATTATTGCGAATACCGGTCTGGTGTAATAGCGAATATGGGTCCAGTCGGCGTATAGTAATACCTATTGACAATGCAGTCCATTTGTTCCGAGTAGAGGGGAAGTTACGCCGGAAGTCAGAATGGCTATGTAGACGTGCAGATTTCAAGTCATGGTCACAAAAATATTGGCTTGCCAGTGTATGTGAGGGTCTAACCCAACAGTATCACGTTACCACGTAATTCCCTGTACATCTGATGGAACGTGGTGGTCACTTCAGGCTTTAAAGTACCAGCAATTTTAACATATACGGTATCCTGAGTAACAGAATGTGTTGGTGCTGAGAGTAATGTGTCATCTAACGTTGACCACGGTGCGACGAATTACTGCAACATGACTTTTTCTTCAGTAGGCGGAAAAACAACGTGAAGTGTCAACAACATCAGGAGTAAGACTATCGGACATGGTGCATTCTAGTTCTTTGGAGGACAATGGCGGCAGAGCACTATCACCCGTTGGGTGGTCCTTTTGTGTGAGGTTCCTACTGATAGCTGTACTAGCCAGTATGTCCTAATTTGTGTCGTTTGCTTGGCAGGCGCATTTAGTCGAACCAAGGTAACCATAAGGAATGCATTTATGGCTGTCGATCTTGACCTCCCCGATTCGGATGTCCCGAACACCAAATATATGCTCACTGATGTCTTTGGCGTGGTAAGTGTCAGCTCAGTGCAGCATGTACGCAACGAAATTTTGTCAAGTTCCTGGTTAAAACGCTGAATCACTAAAGCGTCACCAGTCAGACCGATGTCGTTTAGGCATGTGAGACGCGAACCAATCCACCGTCTTCTGAGAAAAGCGCCGCCTTCATTTCTGAACCCGTGGTGACGAAGGCTTTAAGGGACAAGGCATACCACAACCGCGCGACCGTAGTTGAACGTCATTGTGGGGTATTATTGCCCTCATGTTTGGCGTTCATACGATTTTCCTCGTAAATGGTTAGACCCTACACAGTATGCCGGCTAACTGATCCACTTTCCAGCCCTAAATGCTAGCGAAGTCTAAAGTTTATGTCGTTGTGATGGGAACTCTTTTAACGGGGATCGCAAAAGCCGGTTCAATTTCCCGAGTCATTTGAACGTCCTACGGTTCACTGGCATGGGATAACTGCAATGAGCGAGATGGGTGTTCGAGCAGCGTCGGTTTTACGGTTATACTCGAACTCGAGTTTACTCGTGGTTAAGGTGCGAACGTACGGACTAGACAGACCGGGATTTGAGCTCGGGCTTGGCATCTCAACTGTTCGTGTTTATGCTCGAGCAGCTTGACGGTATTTCAGCCGTTGTGTTTCCTTGGGGAGTCTTGGTAGCTGTGTGCCGAGAGGGTGTTACAGCTGACACCCGTTAGCTGGCGTAGACGGTCCCGGGAAATCAGCGAACATGAGCCGGATTTTCGTATGGTGACAGTGTGAGTAACTCTACTGGGAAATATTTCGGAGGTCGCACGTTCTTAAAATCGAGCCATTTCTTGTGGATGAGTTAGCAGTGAGTTTGACGACTTGAACAGCATACGTGCGATTGTGCTAGGCCATGGCTTTTATGTACTCTTTTACCCCTTAGACGATAAGTTCCGTATAAATGCTCTACGTTCTGTCGCAGGTCCAACTGATGTTTCGATATCATTCTTACTACCTACATTATTACAATTGGCCTTCGGAGTTAGTGATTTCCCGAAAGGACATAAAAGAGCTTGCATGGGGAGGATTGTCTCTAGGTCATGGATCGACAGTCCTGTCCTCTACAGGGCTTACTGCTGAAACGGACGGAGGATGCAAATGTATAGAGTAACTTTCTAGTGCGCCGTCGGTTAACTGTGAGTCGCAGGATACGTGCAGGTATCGAATCATCAAGCATACTAGCTGCATAGGTCACCGGACGTTTTATGGTCCATGATTTTGTGTGAATGGATATTAGAAGTTCTGATCCATTTCAAAGTAGCTGGCACCAACATACCAACTATACGGTCTGATATGGTAAGCCACTAGAAAATAGGAAGCTATTGAACACTGACAGAGCTTTTCAGTGTCTGTCGTTAAAAAGTAGCCAATTACAAGGTCGAATTAATCAGATTGATGAGAGTTCTCTACATCATACTTAATGTGTCAAAATGACAGTGAGATGATAAGATATGGGGCAGTGTTCTGTAATTGCTTAGAGGGTACCCGAGACTGCAGATAGCAAATATCCTGAGAGGCGTCAACGTAGCATGCACACTGTTGACTATTCAACATTTTATCGGGGTTCTGCAAGCTTATAGGGAGTTCAAGGAAAAGATAGAGCTTCACTTTCAAGAAGCCACCCTCTGGAATGCCCTCAAGACAGTGCTTGGCTGGGGGCGAGATTGCTCCTTGACCGAAAGGTCCGAACACGACCTCTGCATCTTGACTTTCCCTGTTTAGGCTTGGGCAACTTGGAAGTTTTCCAGCCCTGGTGCTTCCTTCGAGTGGCATGGTAACTAGGTACCGGAAGTGTGTTACGATTATTATTATCTATTTCGGCCTATGTTAACTAATCCTACCCAATTGAGAGCACTTTGAATTATGAGGATACATTTTACGTAAGGGGAAATTTTCAGAATAAATCTCATTCCAATATCAATAAGGAAATAGCGTCTCCTCAAACCGTCAGCTTCAACTTTAACAGAACTTCGAAGCTGGAAGAATCATCGAATGCCCCGTCAAATGTTGTTTTGCTTTTGAAGGAGGAGTGCGGTTTCTACCTTGACAGAATATTTGAGCTCGAGTAAGATGTACCATTTGTTGGTAGTCTTACTCCAGAGACGTCTATCATCGTTAGCTTGCGCATAATCGCTGTGTTTTCCATTGACAAAACCAATGCGCTACACTGCCGAACGATGTCGATTATTTGGATAAGGTTTCACACCGAAAAGAGGGCTGATTTGAACTTGCCTATCAAAAGCATTCGGAGAGTTCATACATACAAGCGGCTACTTGAGAGTCCGTTGCGTCCTACTGTTATAGCGCGTTTGTTGCATCTTATGTAGTTGCTTTTAGTTTGAGATCGTTCACTTACTCGTAGCATAGGTCTGTCGAATAGTCGTTTTAGAAGTATAAAACATTCTCCTAGTTTTTACTTGTGGGTCATACTCTAACCATCCGTTGACGTGCGTGAACAGTCCGACTACTGACGTATGGTCCGATAGTTATCTTACTAATCTCCATTTCCATAGAGCAACTGATAACTACTAAATCGTGGTCTCAGAATTTTTTCAGGTTTTTGCGTCAAAGGTGTGGTTGTATCCTAAAAAGTATAATAGGGTTGTTCGGCAAACTTAGCTATCACGTTGCCTCCAGTTAAGTTAGGACCAAGCCACTTCCGACCACTAAATACGATCGGTGGGCTTGATTTTTTGGTGTCATTTGTGGCTTTTGGATAATGCAATCAATTATAACTAGTTGGATTGTGTAGGCATGAGGTGGCGGGGCTTCTACGAATTCGGCTACCTGCAATACAAATCAGCCGGTTGTTTTCGGAGACTGCCTTTTCTGCAGAAGCAAAATATATACCTAATTAAAGCAGTCAAGGGGCGAGATGGGCCAAGTGGTTAGAGTACGAATTTACTGACCGGAAGGTTCGTGGTTCGAACCCGACCTGCCTCTCGACTTCCCTTGTCTAGGCTTGGGCAACCTGGCAGTATCCCAGCCCTCGTGCCTCCTTCGTGTGGCATGGCAGCTAGGCACTGAAAGGGTGCTACAGCTGAATGATTTATTTATTTTTATTCAATTAAAGCAGCCAACTGTCCGTCTCCGGGTGCGGAAAGAACGGTAGGCGCTTCACAGTATTGTTGTTTTTCAGAATCCAGTTAATCAGGATCTTGAGCATATTAATTGTCAAGGAATAAGTGCATCTCCATTTAAGTCATTGTTTCATATTATGCATTCAGCGTGAGCAATCCCTCTCCAGATTTCATAGAGTTTCTTATCCTCACAGGCTGGTGACAATACAGAAAAGGACGATCAGAGCGGCCCACCAATTTCAGATGACGAAGAAGATCGGATGGAGGCCGGCATCCGTGGCTCCGATTCCGACTCCTCATCAGATGCGAAGCCGTCTACGAAGTCTTACAATTAAAGCAGCCAACTGTCCGTCTCCGGGTGCGGAAAGAACGGTAGGCGCTTCACAGTATTGTTGTTTTTCAGAATCCAGTTAATCAGGATCTTGAGCATATTAATTGTCAAGGAATAAGTGCATCTCCATTTAAGTCATTGTTTCATATTATGCATTCAGCGTGAGCAATCCCTCTCCAGATTTCATAGAGTTTCTTATCCTCACAGGCTGGTGACAATACAGAAAAGGACGATCAGAGCGGCCCACCAATTTCAGATGACGAAGAAGATCGGATGGAGGCCGGCATCCGTGGCTCCGATTCCGACTCCTCATCAGATGCGAAGCCGTCTACGAAGTCTTATAGACGACCAACCGTTTCGGTCGGAGCTGGTCGGAGAGCAGCCGTTGCAGCAGCTGGATCGAAGTCAGCTGTGACTGGTTTTGGTGCATGGGAACGTCACACCAAAGGAATCGGGATGAAGCTTTTGGAACAAATGGGTTATCAACCAGGAAAGGGACTTGGTTCAGAGGGTCAGGGTATCGTAACACCGGTTCAAGCAACAGTCCGAACAGGAAAGGCGGCTGTGGGTTATTTCGGCCAGGAATCTGCACCTGCTCCGATTCGGGGAACGGATGTTACTGAATCTGAAGTTACTGAAAAAATAGGTATGGTCTTCCGCACGCACATCTCATGTATCACAAGCACAATGTCATTTTCCAGTAATTTCGAAGATTTCGTTTTGGATTCTGTGCTGGACATATAATTTACATGGTCATCCATATGATCTATATGATTTATATCAACCTCACCGTCCATCCAGGGGAGTATCTTGCACAACTGTGCACAGCGCGGTTTTTACATCCAGGTTGTTAATTGAGTCGTTTAGAATGTACCAGAGAATGAATTAGAAGTGTCCGGCTTACTGAGGATAAACAGCGCTGTACTTGTCTAAGGACAAGCGTGGATGAGGTGAAATATGTATACAAAGGTTTAATACGAGTGTAATAATAAGCAGACAGAAATCATGACACTAACCTCCATAATCTAGTTCTCCAATCGACTGTCTCAAGAGAAAACATCCTAGTGGTAATAATATTTGTGATTAACTTTTGTTTGACAGACAGCCATAACCTTCATCGTCTGTGGACACTAGCACCTATGCCACACTGTTACCCGATATTAGCTGTCCTCGATTGGTCGCTAGTTAAGCCGATAATGGCGCCTGGTAGCATATTTTGGGTGGGCTGTGCTCACCGGAGAAGATTAGGTAATGAAGCTCGAATATAGAGTGAATCAATGTGTGGTAAATCGATATTCATTTGCTCCACACTAACCACTGTTTCTATATTAGGACATGTGTTCACTGTATATCTAATTCTTTTACTTTTTGTGAATCCGGCTGGATTGGATGAGCGTTTTTAATTGCGATTCACGTTTCCTTGGTTGATCCCTTAGTATATGTTTCGGGCGCATATGTGAATGATCACTTTAGCCGAGGTGGAATCTTCCATCACTTGTCAGGAAACCCCTCACAAACAACTCAAATTGTTTCAATTATTTCAATTTGTTTCCATGGATTCCGTCGACGGATGATTTCCGTAGCTCCTGGAGATATCCTTTCGAGATCGAATATCCAGTGGCATTCCTTGAAATGAAGTGTTCATTTTAGGCTAGTGTGTGACTTCTTCGTTAGTGCTGCTTCTGTATGTTCCCTTGCATCTTTAGGAATTAGAGTTTGGTCTTCATTGTGACCTTGGTGATGTGCCACCGATAAAGTGTAATGATGGGAAATGAAACTTAACGTGAATCATGCCGTGAGGATAATATAAATCAATCGATCGTCACAACCAGAACAGTTGCTGGGTCGTCGTTCGATGAGTCGGGCACACCAATCACATCGCTCAAGTGTGAACAACTTTTCCCCTGTTCAGACGTGATAATTCAGGTGCGTCCAACGTGCGTTGGTGGAGTAGTGGTTACACACTCGCCTCGCATGTCAGATATCCGGGGTTCAAATCCCGGCACGGCCATTGGATATGCACTGCTGATGAGCTCTAATAAGAGCGAAACTCGAGTCCAGTGCTTCCCTTTGGTGTGGACTCACCGGAATAATTACGCCAGAACAGGAACATGGCCGTTCAAACGAGAGTGGTGTGGCTATGAACAAACATACCTATCCCGCAAAACTCCAAACTTGTAATATAAATCAGTCGTGTGGTTTTTTTCTGTTCGTTTACTTCCATCCTTGGACCATCTTTCAGAGGGCCCGCGGTACAAAAAGAAGACGGGCAAATCTACCCGAGTTACTTATGAATACAAAACGGCTGATGAAATAGTGGCCAGTATTTCTCCATCTACTACTGCTGGCGCCGTGAAGCGCCACGGCTTGTTTCTAGAGAATAGGTGAGTGATTTTTATACCAAAAGCCTTAACCCAGCATCTTGTGTGTGTCGCACTCTTCAGTAATGACATGTCCAAAGTGATTTGCGTTTAACGGACATTCTTATATGTCCTTCTCTGGGATCCTGGATTTCTAATGAAGCTATAATGGAGGTAAAAATTTATGCTTACTGTGAGCTTTCTCCTCGAACAGGCCGCTTGTCGAATTCCACCCGACTGCACACAGTAGTAACACTTATTTCCCTGCAAGACCAAGCTGGCGTTTGACGGATTTGCGTGCGCCGTCGAACTTGTTGCCTGCTGGTATAGCTTTCCTGGCATCAATCATTGATAACGACCTCGATGACATCCAGTTATCTTGTGGTCGAATTGGGGAAGTCGGACAGACAGCACTGAACACCGCCAACATAGCTCCTTTCACATTTTGCCACGCTTCATCCACATGCTCTTTGCCACCACAGTATTGGTTTACTGTGGAGTGTTGTTGGGCTAGCCCTAATCGAAACGTTGAGCTATCGTCGTTCTTCGGGGATAGTGGATTGGCATGCTTCTTACTGACTTGCGAGGGCCTGAAGGGAAACGAACTATCAGGCGTGCACGCACCATGTCGTGATCGGAATCAAGTGGTGTGCCCCAGAATGAACGGCAGTCTTGAATTGGGGCTCTCCGCCGGTGGCTGATGGCCATGTGGTCCAACTGGGTCCACGGTTGATTTGCAGTTGGTGGCCGCCAGGTTACACGGTGCGAACGTTTATGTTGCAAGTTCGTACCTGCCAGAAACAGTTCATGATCAGCACACAACTGAAGGAGTCGATTTCCGTTGTCTGTGCGGCGAGAACCTACTCCGAAACGGCCGCCCAACTGTGATTCCAAGGAGATCAGATGACCTACTTGAGCATTCAAATCGCCTGCTTGATGAATGAGCCCAGATAGCTCTCGATAGAAAGTATCCTTTTCCGCATCAGAACTGCAGTCCGTTGGGGCATAAGCCGACACAACAAACAAGCACCGCTTTTTATGCCGAGAGGCATTGAGCTTGACTGAACCAGACAACCGGAAGGCGCAAAGACGACTGTTCACTGGGATCCAATCCCTCAAAGCGCGTTCAGCTCTGGGGCTGAGTGCAACTCCTACGCCATATATTCCACCAGTCATCGCTTCTGGGTCACCGGACACACGAAGGCTGAGATGCGTAACCACGCTTTCATCTTGTATGCGTGTTTTGGAGACACAGCATACATCAATTTAAGGGAGTATAATGTCTCAGCAAGTATTGCCTGTTTACCAATTCGACATAGAGTACGGACGTTAAAAGCTTCTATATAGGAAGGATCTCGTGGATTTATGAAGGTGTTATTTTGTTTATTGTTAGTAAGCAGTGACGAGCATAAGGACCTTCGGTCAGATAACTGACAGTCAATTGGCCCAGAGACGTTTGCTTGTGTAGTGGGAAGGAGTTGGGGAGGGACATCGGTGGACACCGAACTGCGCGGACAAATGATACTTCCGGTAGCCCAGGCCGAGGAGGGGGGTTTGGTTGAGGTAGCCCGCCTTGAGCCTTTGACTCAAAAGTCTGACCCACAAGGCAGTGTGAGGACATAAGGTTTTGTTCGGGGACCGGACCCTAGCCTCTGATTCAAAAATCTGATCCACGAGGCAGTGGGAGAATGTAGGGTTTTGTTCGGGGACCCTGCCCGGAGCCGATGACTCAACAGTCTGGCCTACTGGGCTTCAGGGGGTTGGCCCAACCCAATGGCGCAGGGAATAAGGTATCACTGTCTCATTCCTGATGCGGCTGCACACAGCAGTTGCCTTTGGAGCAGCACCGGGCTGTCTGACTTTAAAAGTATTTCGACCGTATTGGATAATCCACCGGCGGTCACGGTCAACCTTGGGCGATCGGAGTGTGCGGTTTTTGGAGCCGACCTTTTCTAACCTGTCCTTCCTCGTTGAAGGCAGCATAGCTGCTTCCATTAATATGGACATGCTGGTCGCCTGGAGGAAACACCTTACAGCCTTCACACTCCTATCACAGAGGACGGTACGACATTATCCCCAGACCGCATCGTAGCACGATTACTTTATTACGGGGTCTTGTTGCTCCCCTTTGACCTTCCTGGCATGGTTGCACCTTGTGGAACGACGTTTCAGCCCGTGTAGCCCGCAGGACCATTGCAGCACTCATGCCCGACCACCACGTCACGGTGCCAGCTTTAGGTCGGAAAATAGTGTGGTTCTAGCCCATCCACCCAAAAGTCCGAGATCCTTATATTTCTAAACATTCACCCGGACAATCCGAATAAGAGCTGAGAGACCGAACGACAGGGACATCGGTTAGGTGTCACGTCTTCCACCGTATCCAGCCAATAACATCGCGTGTATCAAATTTCGGAAGGTGGGGCGTATCTTAATTGTGGAGCTTGTCAATCACCCTGTACACCTTTTTCGCATTCCAATGCTTTCTAACGGCTGTTCTTTGTTGGTCGTCGCAATTTCATCCGAAGTGGTGGAGCGCGAATTCACTGACCGGAAGACCCGTGGTTCGAACCCTACCTCCGCCTCTCGACTTCCCCTGTCTAGGCTTGGGCAACGTGACATTATCCCAGCCCTCGTGTTTCCTTCGGGTAGAATGGCAGCTAGGCACCGGGGGGGGGGGGTTATAAGTGAACGATTTTTTATCCGAAGCCAAGGCACTGATAGCCCATTGACGGTTTCCCTCAGCATTTCAGTACTGTTTGCGGCCTTTTGACTAGCTCAAGAATATAGGCGACACTGATCCAAACAGTAGATAGCTACCTGTGTGCATTAGTGTATCCTTCGGTATTCAGCGGGTGAGACAAGAATCTTCTGTTTATTCAGCGTCCGGATATACTCTCTGTGTTCTTGGATCCACGCTACTAGGGATTTACCGACCTACACTCAAACGGATACATGGTGAAGCAGTCAATCTCAGGCCCGAACTTTTAGCCTTGTTTTTGCAGCTCAGTTCCGTAGAAAATCAGAAGTCTTGCTTGATGCAATACAACACTGAAACTTGAAAAATAAGAACCGTTTATTTTGACAACGTGGCCAGATTGCTTGAAGTTACTTAGCGGTTTCTTGCACATGATTGGTGTCTCATCTATCGCACGAGTATCGGTGCGTTATTATATCGTGTAGTATAGATTGACTAGGAGTTGAAGTCAGATGGTATATGTTTTCAATCTACTCCTGACTTTTTGACTGTTTTTATCTAGTTTCGAGCAGCCTGTTAGCAACTCAGTCTTTGTGTTTTCTTTGAGATGCTCGGCAGCCATGCTTCCGTAAGACTGCATCAAGTGAACGAATAAAAATGGTGAAAGGCGCATCACTTATGCCAACTCCCACGGATGTCGTTCGTCAGTCTTAGATCATCAATCATGTCATCAATCACGTTCAATGTAAAGTCGATAGTTCGCTTATTTTTCCCAATTGATTCGGTCGACCGGTGAAATATGTCCTTAATCTGAAAGACCTTGTTTGTTTCATCCATTAATGCGCGCGACTTTCCGTTTGCCTTAGTGTTAATTGGCAATTTGGGAATTCAGGGGAATACTTATTCTAAAACTGACTACTCCGTTATTGCTTCCAGTGAGATGTCCAAAGTAAAGGTTATCGATATGACCAGCAAAGAGCAACGTGTCTACACGGGCTATGAAGCAGCACTTTCACGCACAACAAGGTACAGTCAGAAACCGGAAGATGGCATTTCTGGAGCGTCTGGTCCGGACGCGGAAAGCAAAAGACTGGAGCAACGTCGAGAAGGTCGTTTGTTTGACTGTCCAGCCTTGAGACACAATGTCGGACTGCTGCTACGTTCAAGCGAAGAAAGTATCCGAAAGCTGGATCGGATGGCGCGTTTCGAAGAGGACCACTGTGTTGCTCTGGAACACGAGATTGAAAAATTGTCTGAGGTAAACAATGCCAATTTTATGCTGTTATGTTACACTTATCGCATGGGATCGCAGTTAACTTTGAGGGAGGCTGCAATCTTAGATTACTGTGAACATTCGAGTCCCATGACTCACCCGCAACACGTTTCCTCCTAGTACTGCTTTGCTGTTCGACAGACAGCCTATCTGCCTGTTGTGTAATCATTCCTACAATACGGGATATTTTTTTGAGAATTGTTCTTTGCTTTAACAAGTGCTCATTCAGATCATGGCCTCCCTAGATGTTACCAAATGCACTTCAGTTTCCAATGCGATGCCCGCCCCATAGAGATTGGTACATCCGGTCTTTCCGACTAGCGTAATCTATCTGCACCAAGTCGTTTGGAGAATCTTCAACTTGCAGTTCATAGCGGTATAAAACCAGTGTTCAATTTCATCTGCAGTCGATCATTTGTGTGTATCTTTCAGCCCCCAGGGTCCTAACGTAGACCGATAATACGTCATATGACCAGTCCGTTGTTCGTAGGTTTTCTTCCCCAAGTGCATTCAATCTGCGCGGAAAAGTCCAGTAGCTATTCTGTGTTTCCATAGAATTATCGATCGTGTTCGTCGCACATATGTTTAGGGAGATTTGAAGCCTAAAAACCCTTGTTAGTTGTTGCGCCCCATACCATTGCGCTACAAGTGGCTGGTTAGCAGTGCTTTACCGCGCGCTTTCAACTATTTATCCAACGATAGATTTACAAACGGGGCTCATGTGACTTTTTTTCGAGCACATTGCTCATATTTTGTGGGTAATGAGGAGATTCCGAAGTTCTTTTAGGGATTCCATCCTGCAGTTGATACCCTTGTCTTCTATACAACTGTTACTTCATCAGCAATGTACCTCGCGAATCTCTGCACGGAATGTAGTCTCTATTGGAACTTCAGAAGCTATTGCCATCACCATTTACTCACAAAAGGTACCCCACTGGGTCACTCGTGTAGCTCGTGGAAGATTGAGTCAAATGACCTGAATTTACTGAGCGCAAACTGCAAGCCAAACAGGCGCTCGCGGTTGAACGGTATTATTTTCAACTACTAGAATGTCATGGGTACCGTGCCCCTCAAAGATCCCTGAGATACGCTGATGGTTTCCAATGAGGATAAAATATCCACACAATTTTCCATCTTTTCAGCATAGTCCGACTTCGCTTACTAAGTGAAATCCTCATTGGCAGTCCGGAATATGCTCCCTAACTGAGAACTGCGTGCGAAGCCAGCTCCGTATAGCTCTCCAAATCAAAACGCGATAGTGAAGATTAGCCCTTTTCAAGGCGCGTCATCTGCTGGTTACCTACAATCGGAAGCACGGGGAATTATACAGAATTATAACGATTATTGGGACATTAGCTTGTAAAATGTGGTAATGAGTACGAACCTCTGTAACAATGTTGGTCGGTATACCTCAGCAGCTGAGTTTGCGTGGCTGCCGTTTTCGAAGTTTGCTCAGCTACCATTGCGACTGCAACGGACGAGGAGTGTTTACCTCTTGCACTTTCAGTTCAGTTTGGTCCTTTAGCTCACAAACTGTGCGTCGAACTGTAGTGTCTCCGGTTGCTGCAGCTTCGTTTACCAAGGTTAAGCAAACTAAGTGAATGGGAGCCGCGGGTGTAGGCGATGACCCAATCTATACATCGATGATAAATGGTCAGTCACACAATGAAGGCGATAGCTTTGACGCAAGATTGTCACTGACTGCGTGACAGCCATATCTGTAGGGGCCAGCAACCATCGGTTTGTCCCATCCACATTCGAGGGGACGGCAGTTATGAACGTGACCAAATTGACTATTAAGAGCTATGCTTCACTGATAATTCACAGATTAACCACCTGTTGGTCGTCTCCATCCGAAACAAAGATGGACGAAGAGGCAAATGGTCCTCGGGAATGGGAAGCACATGACCTAAATAGCCTAGCTTTACAAATCTAGCCATTCGCCCTAGGATCAGAGGCCAGACCCAGTCCAGAAGCCGCTAAATGCCATCGAAACTTCTAGTCGTATCCTCATGTCCTTTGAATGATGCTCGGTGTTAGCTGATTTTCCGAGGAATGTACGGAGTCCTATGTTCTGGGGCGAACAGGTCGAACAGTCGAAAATCCCTCCGAAAATGCGACTGCAGTAGGATTTCTTGAACCCTGTCCTGCAGTGTGCGATGTTTCCCCAGCAGGCAGTAAAATGGACGGTCTTGAAAGGCGAAATATGCCCAGTTGCATATCAATTTGGTTTCGATTGGAGGCTCACTTGTAATCTAGCTGAATCTCTCTTTTATGATGTCAAAAACACCATACGAAAAAACACCGTACGAAAAAAAAGATCGACAGAAGACAAAGATGGTCGCAGCAAATAAGATTAAATATGGAAACTCAAATATGATGACCTGAAAGTGATTTCTTTTCCCATATCAGGAACACAACAGTTTCTGATACACCTGCGCCGGAAAAGGCGGCTGAGATTAGACATGAAATGGAATATACCGACTTCACGCGGACTAAAAGTTGACCAGGAAGTCTAAAGTCCCCTTATGGAATCTTCGGCCATCTATCACGTAGTGAAACGAATGAATTTAATGCAGAAAGATGTACTTCATCCATCTGATTTTATTCCGTGACGTGTACATTACAGGCGAAACCAGTCTAAGTTTTCAAA
The DNA here is from genome assembly GCF_000715545.1 of Opisthorchis viverrini. Lineage (NCBI taxonomy): Eukaryota > Metazoa > Platyhelminthes > Trematoda > Opisthorchiida > Opisthorchiidae > Opisthorchis > Opisthorchis viverrini. Next base: position 4,459,982 of record NW_008751663.1, read on the forward strand.
CTTTTTGAATTGAGCAACCAGCAGAACTTTTCGGAGCTATCAGGCTTTCAGGAGCTGTACGGTTTTATGACCGGTTTATCACTGAACACTATGCAAGTATATACTCCGAGAATCAGCCATTCAGAAGTTAATAAAGAGCAAACGTCTCTGCTCGACCGTTTAAAAAATCAGCACATTTCTCATGTCTTTGTGGTTCACTATCACATTGTGTAGGTTGCTACATCTACAAAATCACTGAGGGTGGGCGAACCTGCGAATGGAAACCTTTCGGCTTTCCTTTTATATTGCCGGGCGATTTTCATCTGTTCACCTACACGGCCTACCCACGATGTTACTGACTTTCACATTAATGTCTTTTGATGTTTGTATGATGTTCCTTATTTCATCAGCAAGGCCTTTTGTTCTCGAGGCATAACATTGCGAATTAAACCTTCTTTTGTGTCCGTGCTGTATGCATTCTGCGTCTGGCATTTTGTTCATTTTAAGAAGTAATCCCATCCAATAATCACTTACTGGACCACGTAAGAGCCGGCGGCGGGCTGAATAGGTAGGGTGTTTATTGCTACTAGCTCTCGATAACTCTATTTGTTCAGCTGTGACACCTTTCCGGTGCCTAGCTGCCATGCCGCGGGAAGGCTGGGATACTGCCGATTTGCCCAAGCCTAGATATGGGAAATCGAGAGGCGGAGGTCGGGTCGGAACCTTCCGGTCCTTCCTTCCGGACCTTCCGGTCGGTGAATTCGCGCTCTAACCACTTGAGCCGTCTCGTCCTAACTCCATTTGTGAATTGTTTCGCCTTGTATGACACTTTGTACGGTAACACTTTTCCGTCATGACCTGAAAAAAGGTCAACCATATTCGGTCCAATTAGAGAACTGGTCGTAATATGCAGGCGAGATAACGTGACCCTGCGGCAGCCGTACAAAGACGCGGCTGATACAAAGAAGATCGTCATACAAAGTGGTGTAACCCAAAATATTTATTACAAAAGGTTTCCGGTTATTTCGCCGTAGATATATCTCCAAATGTTGGCATTTTGTTCTAATAAAATTGCTTGGTCTCTGTGGTTGGCTGCTTTCCGAGCCTCACTCAGATGAGCACCGATAAATCAGCCCCCTAAGACAGACTGAGTTGTACTCAAAGGTTTTCGCTACTAGTTTAGGTAAATACTGTTTTCACACAGTTTTTTTGGACAATCAGATACTCTTAGTCATTATGGTTTCATTGTTTCTGGTAGTTATGTTGCGAACCGGACTAAGCCAACTTCTGAGTAACAGACCATAATTTGCATGCATACTACTTGTTCCCTTTGGGTTTATTATAGACGGTTAAATGTGAATCCGTTGAAGTACGGCGATTGCGTATCGCCTTGGATCTGATCGCCCGGTTCGAAGCTGAATTAGGGCATGGTGATAAGGGCCTGTCACCAGAAGATATTGCAACGTGGATGTCAAGAGTGAGGGAAGAATGCGCGGAACTTCCAGAAATGCCCGTGCTCATGGCAGCCATGGCTCGACCAATGTTGGAATCGTCTTTAAACAAATGGAAACCATTATCAGTGAGTCTCGTGCACCACGTTTGAGATGAACTTTTGGCAATAGCTATTGATTAACAATTTCTGTGCATTTCACCTAATGAAGTTACAGAACAAAAAGGAATTTAATGTGAACAGAAGCACCTCGAAAGGCACAAACGAGGAAGGAAAACATTTTCGAAATGTGGTTGCCAAATTCTCACGCAAATCCGCTCTTTCTCGTCTGCCCTGTTTGTGTAGTTGCTTGAACAAATGATCGGCAACTTAACCTAAAAGCTTACGTGGCGAATCTGATCGACTGTCACATTGATACACAACACTGATACTCTTTTATTTATTTATTCTCAGGATCCTTCTTATTGTTACCAGTTGTTATCGAAGTGGAAAGACTCCTTCCAGAATTCGCTAGCGTTTGATGTCATTCTGGAAACCAGTTGGCTCAACACGCTTCGGCGCACTATTGTGAATGACTGGGAACCAAGAGATTGTGAGCCTCTTCTACAAGTCTTGGAGGCTTGGCGCCCGTTGCTTTCAGATGAGCTTTTGGAGAACCGTATCCTGAATGACCTAGTCCTACCGAAATTGCAGGTTGGTAATGATGAATGAAATTTATACGCTACCATTGTGCTTTGAGCTGCATCATTGTTTAGCGACAAAACCAAATTCTAAAACTTTATACTACAATTCAAACCAATCCGTGCTGGAAATCTACCCTGTATTTTCTACATATCCAACTTATATTGATTGGTAGCTTGGTTTATGGTGTTATATTGCGCAAAAATACCTCATGTGGATGAAAGTCAACCTCTTTATCGTGTGGATTCGAGACCAATCGCTGGCTGCTACTAGTTTCGAACGTATCCAGTAGCACTCTCGTAATATCTGAAATCGAAGATCAGTCATGTGTGCTGATACTGTTGTCGAGTTAATATCTGAAATTCCTAATCGAGATCAATGTGCTGACGACCTTACACCATCTTAGAATGACTTATTGGCCGTTCAAGTTAGGCTAGGTGGACTATTGTCTGTTGTGGGGTGTAGCCATGAACTCCATCCTGAATTTCGGATAGTGGTCCATTCTATTTCTACTTGCTTTTTACCCCATATTCGTTTCACAACCAACTGACGTTTCGTTTCACTTTCTTTGTTTAGGATGCAGTATCCTCGTGGAATCCTCTCACAGACACCATTCCTATACATACTTGGCTGCATCCATGGCTTCCATGGTTTGGCGGAACAGAGCGTCTGGCTTCCATACACGACACAGTCCTGCAAAAACTTGGCTACTGTTTCAACAACTGGCACCCGAGCGACGGCTCTGCCCACTCTGTATTGACTCCTTGGCGCAGCGTTATTTCACTGGGAGCTATGTCGGCTTTTCTCGGCCGTCACGTGGTTCCCAAACTGGGACTGGCCCTTCAGCAATTCAAGGTATTCGAGTTTGCTTGTATAAACTTGCTAAGGTTTTCCGCCATTACATAATGTGGCTTGGGTGATTAATTTCGCTTGAACGCTTCAACGAGAGATGAACTTCTTCTCTTTCATTTTCTGAACTTGGTAAGAAGTCTTTGGCCGATAATGGCCATTAATACATGGCAATTTGGCAGCACTGTCTCGGTATATGCAAGCAGCACACCATCATCAACATGGGCAGCAGGACATCACTGTTTAACACCGATCCTTCGCTGCCGTATGCCGCACACGGGAGCGTCAACTGAAAGACAAGTTAAACGAAAAACTCGATGAAGGTCTTCCATGGCCCTGGAAGTTGAGCGAAAACATAAGTGTATATTGGCAAATGTGATATAGATTATCTTGCTCTGCAGTGGGGTGCACGCAGCTAGAAATTGGAAGTCTGCAGACTTCACGGTGTACCGACCTCACTACCGATCATTGTGCATGGATAGATCCTGTTAGGACATTCGGCGAGACCAAGGAGAACAGACGGCCTTCCACCGGTTTGCAACTACGCTAATACCTTCGAACAACAGATACATCAAAGCAGACTGCACACTGAGCTGCTATGTACTACATTTTCTAAGCAGTTTATGCTGATGATCACCTGAAAATTGTGTGCGGTATGTTTCACGAACAAGTTTACCGCAGTACGGCAACGTGTTTGGGTGACTCGTACCTAGCAGGTGATGGATAAGACTAGAATCTTTTGAACCTTTTGCTTTCATTGACTTGGCACTATCAAAGTGTGCGACAGTGAAGCATCACTGATGTCATGCTATCGATGATGATGATGATGACCAGTTGGTGTGGTCAGCATCTCGTGCAACTAATCGCACTTCACTTATGGTCACCTACAAACGAATCGCTTTCGTTGTATTGCTACTGCTGTGATTCCCCGTTCCATTAAATCACAATAAACCACTGATTTGTCACGTCTGGATACCGCGAAACCATGCCCGAGAAAGTGTATTTGCCGCGTAGTGTGTGACGAGAGGGTCGGCACACTTGCTCTTGTTTTTGTTTTACAACGGGTAATCTGACCGTCAAAGAATCGTAGTATTCTAGCGTGTCCGGTCTTCGATCACCTATGTTCTTGAAAAAAATGCGCTTGCAGTACATGTCCAACTATGAGTCTCGCAGATTGCTTTGTTCGGTATCTCGGTATCTTTCCTGTCATTCATGACAAGAGACTGATGGATCTGATGAATATGCAACTGTCATGAAAAGAAGTTAGGAGCTCTCATGGCCGCGCCTAGCGTGAACGTTTGTTGTAGGTGCATACTTGGAATATTGGTTACTGAGTGTAAATTAAAATTGCTCAGGAAAAGGACATCAGAACTAAATGGGACAGCAGTGTCGGAGTTTAGTCATTACTCTCTCGGTCGGAGCACACAAATCCTGACCTTTCCAGACACAGTCCTCCATTTCATGCTATCAAGAGAAAGGATAGTGTGGAGCCTGCTCAGCCCACTGCGGATGTTAGGGAAAAAGAGATGCCTTCACTCATAAAGTCGTACAACTAGAAATATCCAACAGTCGCTCTTTTTCGATCAACAGAGTCAATAGTGCCACCAACTTTTCACACTTAACTGCAGATGCCCATTTCAAGTCACATTCTCCGTCCATAAAAACCTCAGACTGTATGTTTAGAACTGCAATAGCTGTTGGGTGAGGGGAACGTCAGTGTTTCACTTAGGTTTGTCGTGTTGTGCCAATGAGTAGCCCTAAAGCCAGTCAAGTCATTCAGCTGTAGCGCCATTTTGGTGCCTAGCGACCATGCCAACGGAAAGAGGCACGAGGCTGGGATACTGCCAAATTGCCCAATCCTAGACGGGTGTAATCGAAATGCGGAGGTTGGATTCCAACCATGAACCTTTCTGTCCGTAAGCTGTCTCCCTAACCACTGAGCTATCTCGAGTTCTCAGAACTAAACAGGCCGACTATCGGGATCTTCTGTTCTTGATCTATCAATATTTGCTTAGAGTTGAGTTCGTTACTCTTACAGCTTGACAGGAGTTTTTTTTATCGATTTTCTTTCATCCGGGCATGTTAAGTTGATCCACAGAATAGATTGAGGGGGGAGGTAATCATACTGGGGGCGAAGAATTGAGTGGATAGAAACGGATATCTTGGGAACGAACGCAAAAGTGAATCAATCGCATTTTTCTCTGTTTGGTTAAAGGTCAGCAAAATACACCTTCATAACGAATGATATGTCGGTCCACTCAAGGTAGTGGCGATTAATCCTGAGCTGCTAATAAGATTGACTGTTTTCCACTTTTGCGGCTGATATCTTCGCAGTTCTGTCTAGAAGAATTAGGAGGCCTAGAAAAGGTTATCGAGTGTCCTGCTAGTATAAGCGAGGTATCTGGAGCAACAGCAACAGTTTTTTTGAGGACACACTTGTTGTGACGGGACCATATTCATTTGTAAGCTATTTGAAAGGGACGCAGAGTCACATGGTAAGTGCGTAGGATCCATAACGTATGTGGTTGTAGATAAATGTGGTAATGAACCGCTGTGGGCATAATGTCACACAATTTAAGCATAACTAGTGCTTATTTCGTAAGAAAACGCGTCATCTCCACACATGCTACTCCTTGACAAAGACATGTTTGCGCTCCAATCAACGAGATTTTTCTCTCCGAACTCCTCAGCCATTGTCCTCGGAGTTGTCTCTTGTCAGGTCCAAAATGAATGCAGTGTACGAGCTGCCTCCATTCGAAGTTGGCTTTCGGTGGAAACTAAGTCGTGGTCTGTCTGTGAGCTTGTGGAAATTAATTTCCTCTTGTCACTGACTCTTTAGAGACCATTGTGCGCCTACCAGTTTGTTCGGTCGATCAACAAATTGTTTAAAACCGATAAGGTAAGGCGTTTCATTGAATGGTAACCGGGTGCGAGATATGATGATGCTGCGGAGAAGAATTTCTTGTATGCTGGAATAGCGTCGTTCGGCTGTAAAAACTGATGCCTAGCTATCATTCTGCCTGAGGGAAGCACGAGAGTTGAGTTACCGAGTTAGTTGGGTTGGTTACCGATGCCTGTACCATTCGACATGCTGGGTTTGAACAACGGGTTTTCCCGTCACTAAGTTCTTGCCGTAACCATTGAGTAATCTCGAACAGGAAGGTTACCCGGAAATCGGTGTATGGGCACGCGTACAAACCCCGAATTAGACTGGCTTGTGCATCGTTTCATCGCGAATCTGTTACTGCCAATACATCTTACTTTGCTTACTCAGGGCATACGCTGCAAGTAGGCAGTATCGACTAGCTCTGGGTCGACAAAAATATAGCCCACTTCAGATCCATTTCCATATCAGCGTGGTTGGTGACAGTGTGCCAGAATCGTTTCATTGATTCACCAATGGGTATGGCTCAGCCGGTGCTTTTTCATAGAACCGGACTTGAATCTTGCTTATAGTCCTGATTCTTCATTGGTTAGTGAAGATTCCTCTCGAAACCAGACGTCTGATTTTTCAGCCGAGCATCATCGTTTAAGTGAAGTCAATCTATGCCGAATAGACCAGGAGCGCTGTGTAGTTGTTTCATCTCTATTGGGAATCATCAGCAGTGCCTATCTTACGAAACTTCTGGGAGGTTTGAGCCACAGACTATGAGTTGATCATTAAACTGTTCACCCACTAGCGGGTAAACAGCAGTGGGTTGACTCGCACTTGGGATGTGGCGCCACTCCTCCTCTAGTTATGAACTTCAAGCCATATGCTTGTGTGTTGAATAGTTGTTCGAATGACGGCTTCTTAGTTGGAAGGTTCACTGTTCTCTGAGCTGCCTGAAGAATGAATGAATATTTCTTTTAAATGCAGTGTTATCAGGTTTAGTCATCAACTGCTATCCGAGAGGTTGAGATCCGATCTCTCAGGAGATCGACGCCATGTACACTGCTTACAATTCCCAAAGGTTTGAAACAGCATCTCTCAGGGACGCCATGTATACTGCTTACAATTCCCAAAGGTTTGAAACAGCTGTACAGAGCCTCTTGACTTTTCGACAAGTGGACTTCACTTAAATAATGAAACCTCGAAAGAAGACTTAAGCCTCCTCATATTCTCAACGAAATTCTAACAGGCCATTTAATACACTAGATTACAGAAGTAATCGCATTACTTGCAGCAAACCGAAAGTGTCGTATAACATTTTTGTTCATTTCTGCTATTCAGACATATCGTTGTTTCCTTTCACCTTACATTTTAGCTTAACCCGGCCTCGCAGAACATGGACGTATGGAACTGGGTTATGAGGTGGGCTGACTTGATTGGACCAGCAGTCTTGGTCAACCTTTTAGAACAGCACTTTTGGCCGCGTTGGTTAACAGTCCTCGCGAACTGGCTGCGTCAAGGTGTTGAAGCCAGACAACATGGGGACCATGTATCAGCTGGACAGGTCTACCAAGACGTTGGACGCTGGTATGCCGGGTGGAAGGGCCAGCTTCCTGCAGAGTGCATGGAATACGCAAGCGTAAAGGACACCTTGACTAAAGCGCTGTCCATGATGGAAAGAGCCATGCGTGGTCTCCCACCAGAGGTACGTTTGTACAAACCTCAGTAGCACAGTACGCGGTCTGGAAGCGCATAATTTCTGTCCTGTTAGATGTGATCTAAGCGATTCCGATATAGTGTTTATTATTCGTGAGATTTATAGCGTCACTTGATGCATCCCTCGCCATGACGCGGTCTTGTTAATCACCTTTTTCGGATTGTGCAGTGTATGAATTCACTGGCTATCGTGAATCGTTCAGCTTTGCTTTCATCAGTCGCTTGGCATTTTTCGTTACTAGATCATTTTAAGTCTCACATTGAAGTGTGCTTTCGGTTCCTAAAGACCTACGGTATATCATTTATAGGGATATACGGTGTTTTTTGCGCATTTTCTACGGTATATATTTATAGGGATATACGGTGTTTTTGCGCATTTTCCTGCATTAAAAAGTTACTGTAAGTAATTTGGGTGGCTACACTGTTTCTTATTCTCTCAGGAGCCCAAACCAACCACGACACCTGTGGATGCATCTCGGTATGCCGCCCCTTCCAACAGACCTGCTCAATTCACGAACAACTTCACCTCGACTCCTCTCGTAGCGCCACCCCCTACGACTCTTCGGAAACAAGTAGAACAAGTTGCTGCTCAGCGTGGACTCACTTTCCATCCCATACCGAACCGGATGGTCGAAGGACAGCAGGTGTACAGACTTGAGTCCGTGCATGTCTTCTTCGATCGGAATGTTAGTTACCTGTACAGTCACGTGGACGGGGGTTGGCATCCTGTTTCGTTTGCTGAGCTTATGTCGAAAGCGAGACTGTAGTGATCACTCGTATTGATTTTTTGTAAATTACGGGTTTTCTTTCAAATTGTACATAGAACTTTATTTCCTGGTGTGTGGCACAATACAAATTATATTTGAGTCTTTCTTGAGTTGATATTATGACCCCATGTCACCCTGTTTTCCGACCATCGTTAGTATGCATTAGACGCGCTGTCTAAGTGTGTTTTTACATAAATCCTGGGATTCAGAGGGTTATCTTGCCACACTTGTTTGTTTCTTGTGCCTTTCTGCCTGTAATTGCCACAGGTTTTTCTGTGGGAAGTAAATCGTTCGGCTGTCAATCTTTTAGTGTGTAACCCGAAGCGATATTGACAGACCGTTCGCTCTTAGATAGGAGCAATAGAAAAAGCGAAGGTCATCAAACGAAGGTAGATTTGAACTGTCGATGTCTTGGAAAGTGGTTTATCTATTAGCATTCAAAATGTCACGACAAGTACGTCCGAACACATGGACTAGGTCGGATTTCAGTACTACGCGCATTTGATGGCTTTCACACCCGGAGGTATAGCAAGCATATTAAGGCCACACGTTTTTGGCCTAACCTCCTTCTGCTCAGCCTAGGACATTCAAGTTTTCAGTATACGCCAAAACTTCCTGAATTTTCCGTCCATTTTAATTCTGCATTGGAACATCACGTCTCCGAGAGTGCAAAACACGATCAAAACTATGTCACTGGTCCAGTGGATGACATTGCATGATCTGTGCTCAACATGCGCGGTGGTCAGTGCCACTGGTCATTCTCCATGGTAGCGGTCGAAGTGTTCCCTATTTTAATTAGTAGTGACTGATGAGTTTTACTTTCGCTATGTTCAAGTTGATGATTCGCTTGTATCAACTAACTCCAGGTTATCGGTGACGTGTGGGGAGATTACATGTGTCTGCAGGAGTGACGGAAGCTAATGGATCAAAAGTGTTGACGTGCAATTCCCTGACGAGTCTCTGAGTAGTTTGCTAAAGATAACATGGAGTTAGTGGGATGCGATATGGAGCGGAGATCGCCGAGGGACACGAATAACCGGTTAACGAAAAACTCGAATCCGAGGGTTGGATGTGTCCAACACATCCCAAAGTCCTATGCGTTTTAAAGGTATGAACTTGAAGAAACCTCGACAGACTAGAGTGCAAATCAAACAGGATGTCATACTTACAGAAACGACATATTTTGGCACTGGAAAACAGGGTTAGCCTCGCCCTGGAATTTGCTGCATTTTGCATTTGATTTGGCTGTTCCTAATGGGGTTTCGCACCATTTTAGTTTGTGACGAGGTTTCGTGAGGTCCGTGTATGCCAAATTGAAGTTGATAAGTTCTGTGGTCAGGTGCTTCGAAAGCAGTGTAGTGAAGGTCTGTGGAAAATCTCAACCGGATACCCCACATCTAAAAACAATACCATTTATCCGGCAAAATCGGTGCTGGAAACTGCACAAGGATCAATCAGATCTGTTGATATCGAAGAAATCCTGTATATAGATCTGGTAGGGTCGGATGGCTAACGCAGAATGACCGACTTCCACTGTGGCTCCATAGGTGGCTAACAGCTATGTGGTTCAACCATGTCCATGACTGGTTTGTGGTCGTAGCATGGAAGTTATTCACGCAGAAAGCTCGTGCCGCGAGTCCGCGCTGACCTCAAATGGGCGATGCTTCCCCAAACAACTGGAGGAGTCACTGCTCATCTGTACCGTAAGTGTCGACCCCATTTATACCACCCAACTGTGCCTCTATCGAACTTGGTCATTTGCATCACCATCGGAATGGTGATATCCGGTCTTCTTACTGGCCGAGGCAGTTGTGACATTTTCGGTATAAGTATCTTTCTGAACTTCAGAAATGAATTCGGCCGGGGCGTAAGCCCCTTACCACATCGAAATTCGTTGACCTCAGTTGAGCCAATCAACCGTACAGGTGGTATTCACTTCAGCAAAGCGCCTTCAATTATCAAGTTAGTACAATTTCCAAACCGTAGTTACCAAAAGTCATTGCATCAAGATAGCCAGGAAGTGTGAGAATGAACTGTGGAATATCTGCACTCGTTCTAAGCGGTTTGAGGTGTATGCCCGAAGTATGCTTGCACAGCACACAGAATGGGAAAGCAAAGTTTGAACAAGGAACATCTATTCAAATTGCCGATTTGTCGGACAACATGGATATTAAAATTTGCCACGTGAATCGGGCCGTGTGATCTACGATGAAAATAGCTTATTTACACTTGGGAAAAGGGTTAGGGAACTGGCAGATTCGCTTTCCGAAATGGACCATTTGGAGGATAAGGAGGATGGGCAGATGGGGACTGTTGCGTGGAGAGCTGTAAAAGCGAATGATAATTCTTGGTTGCTTAGGCCAAGGAAAGAGCTTCGTTTGGAACTAAAAGGTCCGATCCACAAAACAGTGAGTAGTAGGGCTTTTTTTTGTATAACCGTACTCGGAGCCAGTGCCTCAATGGTCTCACCTGCTTGGCTGCAGAGTACTGTCCTAGCCCGAGGTTGAATGGAATGAGGTCTAGATGTGTCAGTCCAGATGCCACTGCAAACAACAGATGCGTTTGCCACTGCATTGGGTTCTCTCCAGGTTTGAATGGTCTTTCGAACGTATCGAGTAATTCACTGGTGGCCAGCATCAACGATTGCGCGATCGTGTTGTGCGGTTATTAGGACCGACCTTTTCCAAATTCCTTCCTTTAATATGGAGATGTTGGTCGTCCGGGAGGAGGGTCTTAGTGTTTTCATGCTACTTTCGGAGCAAACAGTAGAACTTCGCCCCTCTTTAAAGTCAACAACAGTGTGGGGTCTCGCTGTGCTTCATCTTGTGGCTCCTATTGGCCTTTATAACACAATTAAACCGAACGAAATTATGGCTAATGTAGCCTGAAGGATAACCGACCACCCCGGTAACCACTTTCCAGCGCTCTTGGTTGGACTATGAGGAGAAACATCCAGTCCACACGGTCAACCGCATTAGTTAGTTGTTAACATGACTTAATGGAAGAAAAAAGGTTATACTCGATAGAGTCACAGTACAATTATATATAATATAGTTGTCACTGATGATGATGATGATGATGACAGTTTCCGTTTTCGGCTGTTCACAGGATGAAGACATCAGTTACCCTAGTTTGGGAAATATGGAGACGCGCAAACTAGGACGCCCAATGGTCAGTTGTCGTTGTTCCATGAAGACGAATTTGGAAATGGTGCGTCCGAATGAGAATCTTCGTATCACACTCTTCAACTGATGAAATCCAGGGTTTTATTCACTAAGAAGTCATGATAACACGGTCTGGATGTATCTCCTGCTTGTTAGCCACAATGGTGCAGCATATGTACGGTTGGAACGGGATTGTTACAACCTGGAGGTTTAGACTGACTGAGGGGTGCACTATTTAGGAGTTCGATCAAAACTGACCATCAGATTGTAAGAATAACAGACGTTTAATTCCAGCACGTGTTCATTTTTGCACCTAGTTGAGACCGGACCTGTTAGCGTTTTCCACACTGTCGGTAAACAGCATGGCGTCTTCTGACACCTATGCCATCGAGATTTTGTGTACATGTGACGAACGACTATTCTACGTGGTGCCCGTTCAGTCTGAATTTTGTAAGGTAAAGATAGTGGGATAAAGTGAAGAATAACGATTACTCTAATAGCTTTTCGAAGACCACAACTTGTGCGATGCACGTACTTCGGTTAGAACGGCGCACTTGGCCATTAAAATCCTGATAACGGATACGGCTAACTTTAGCACTTTCTCACTTCTAACCTCTTTTTGGAAAGCCCGGATCACTCCTAGACCGTTATTTTCTTGAAATATGATCGCATCAAGTTGAAACAATTCCCTGATTGTTGTGGTGCACTGAGAAATTTTAAATAAATAAGCATTTTCAATGGGTTGATACGCTGGACGATTCCGTTACAAACTTACTTCAGACGCTGGCTAATCTTTTTCGACTGGATAGTTGTCCAGTTCCTACAGTGTTTAGGAAGCCAAACTGATAAAACTGAAAGCATATACGGGCCATATCGCTTCAAGAGCTTTCAACCGACCAGGAAGAACTTAAAGAGATCCAGATTTACAGCCTTAGATCAGTACCAAGCTAATCGAAAGATGAGATGAGGCAAGGAATGTGCCCTATTCGTCTCTGGTGGGGAATTTTAGGACTACCCAAGGACTACCCAAAGACACGTCTGCATGAAAAGTATTCCACGGAAAACGATAAAGTAACAGGGACATAAGGGACTCAATAAAAATCAAATCATGCGGATATCAGTTCTGAAGTCCGCCTCTGTAGGCTTGATATCAACAGGTGGGTATATAGATATACACCAGTGGTGCACAATGGATATGTCAGAAATCAGTTTATCCTTTATGAGTGTAATGGGTGAGAAAGTACTATCTTAACAAGATTTGTACGATCATTCACGTTTCATAATTACAGCATCTACCACGAAACTAAGTGGAATGTGACTGGTTGCTGATAAAATCGGAATTCAAATCTTGGTGCTGACATAGTTCCTATTCCGCAGCCTATTGACAACGATGGATGAACAGTACAAAATAACCGGCAAGGCGGTAGCAAACGTTAAACATCAAGTAACCAAATTTAGCATATTTAGGGAACGTAACATCAAGATATTTTGCAGAATCAGCTTCAGCGAATGGGCACTAGTTGGTGGTACTTGGAGCCACAATAGGTGGTATGGCTTCAAGATGTCTACCACACCTCAATGTGGAAACAATCTCTGCGAATACGGACGGGTTGATTTGTGGTGACACTAACATACAGTCTTAATGTTCTGCTCAAACAATTTGGCGTCTGCTAGTGCACATGCTCTGCCAAGCAATTCGTCGGTATATCGTATAAGAACACCACCGTCGTCGTTTCAAAGATTGTGTGTAGAAAGTGAATAGAAACAGGCGCAAGCCAAATTCGTGGGTGAGTCTTCCACGCATTTCCGCCAATCCGAACGCAGTGCTTTCGGTCGGTAAAGAGGCTGTTTAAGAGAGACGGGGAAGATTTTCTGATGCTCATTCCTGAAAACGTTTGCAACGGAAGTTTTCGATCGCCTGAATCGAGGGGGCTATTAAATGTAATGAACCAGACCCCAAAGCACCATTCTGGCTTCTAGGTCCTTCAGAACGGAGACAGGCCAATGTATTCACAGTAAATCTAGGCTAGATGGCGAGATGGGCCCAAGTAGTTAGAGCGCAAATTTACCGACCGGAAGGTCCGTGGTTCGAACCCGACCTCCGCCACTCGACTTCCCCTGTCTAGGCTTGGACAAACTTGCAGTATCCCAGCCCTTGTGCAACCTTCGGGTAGCATGGCAGCTAGGCACCGAAAGGGTGTTACAGCTGAACGATTTAAATCTGGGCTACTTGTACGCAAGCTGATGCACGTCACTAGGCGCTTAGTGACGTTTCTGCAGTGACAGCCTTGGAAACACAATGTTGTCTGATTCCGGGTGCCAAATGACTTGATGAGCAAGGTTCACGATATTCTCGTCTGAGTTACAATATCATCTAACTACACCCTAGTTCCGCAAACTCAAGTAGACTTACGCCGTTCGTTGGGCTTATTGCCCAAGGCACTAGTCACAGAAACTATCACGTATAACAGCCATCCTAAGGTTGCATTAAAGAATTACCTTAGTGGACTAACTTTCTAGGATACACTGTACACAAGCATCCGACTGTTATGAAGACGGGAGAGGTATAACGAGGGCTGGATCCGGTTAGCTGACTTACTTTCCCAGTTACACTTCATCGAATTTATATTTACCAAGAAAATGAGTCGCCGTAGAACAATAATCCCTTCGACGGTGCCTGTTCGATATGTAGAGTGAAAAGCTGCTTGCTAAGAGCAAACATATACCTCCCTGGGAGTGGATGTGCGCTACAGATTTTTGAATTTAAGTTGGGTTTATCAGTATAGCATAGTGAACAGTATCCACAAAGTGTCGATAGGGCTCCAAGGCCGTTTGATACAAAAGTTCGGAAAGGTCCAGTCTGGATAAGCAACGGCGCCTCAACTGTTTGGATGCGAATATAGTCCTCAGATATGCAATTCCTCTTTGCAGCTACGCACTAGTCCTTTTCTCATGTATTTATTGCCACCAAGTGGACTGGTGCACTTACTCAAATTTAATTCTGGTTGTATCACAGTTAGCAAGGCCGAATTTACTATAACAGTCATTCAGCATTTTATCACGTCAAGCGAGCATATAGTCGGGTTCGTTTATTTGGCTTCGACTGACTACTCATTTGAACTTTTTCACTGCGGTAACCTGAACATGAATATTGACGCTAAGTGGCTCAGTTGTGGAAGCAGCCTTAAAAAGGCTGACAGAGCTAAACACTCACAGTGGCGCATATGCCAGACGCGAGTGCATGCGCTGTACTCAGGCACTGATTGGATACTCCACACACAGCACATTGTTCGGTCCCGGCTGTCGTGACTCCGTTGCCCTACGTTACCTGGGAGACGTCTTTGTTAACTCAAAATATTGACTAAACAAATTTACCAGGCCAATCCGCATACCAACAGGAATCCAAAAGTAGAGTTGCCAACATACCAGTCCAACAGTTGGATGTACAGCCCAGGCATGACATTCAAAGAGTGTGGTAACAAAAATAATAATCGTTCAGCTGTAGCGCCCTTTCGGTGCCTAGCTGCCATGCCACCCGAAGGAAGCACGAGGGCTGGGATACTGTCAGGTTGCCCAAGCCTAGACAGGGGAAGTCGAGTGGCGGAGAGCAAAGAGTGTGGTTATTATGTACAGCTGGTTTACAGGAAACAGCATCACCAAAATCAAACCACAGCTGACAAGGCACATATCTATCCGTAGTCAGCTGTTGAATCAAGATGTTCTTATACGAATACCAAAGGACTTGAGCGTAGTCCACGTTCCCCGTAGACCAGCACTTGACCGAGATATTGTTTAATGCGAGTGAATACACCAAGGTTAAGATTAAGGACGTAGTATAATCCGATGAAGTTAGTGAAGCTGGCGGACAGTAAGTTTGTGACTGTGTTTACTAACTACGAAATCAGCCACTACAGTCATAGAATAAAAGCTGTTAAAAACATTCCACAGAAAAAAGACCATCGAGTGCAAAATACTGCTCTTTTGAGCCCAGCCAAAGATTTGCGCGCTATGTAAAATAGCGAAAACCCCTTTTATGTTCTTTGGTGTAACTTAGTCCGTATGAGTTTGTCAAAGCAACTCAGCAAAAGTAACAGTTGAGACACTTATGTGGCATGGAGTTTTTCACATTTGCATCGCTACTCAAGGAAGTGAACCGCAGACGAGCGGCGGAACAACCCGTTCTCCCAATGCCAAGTTAAGGTAGTTGGAACGTGTTGCGTATGCCAGCTACCATGTATCAAGGAAATCTCGCTGCTATTTTTTGTTGGTGAAAGGTTCACCGGAAGGAGCCGTGGTAAGACAACGCGAAATGAAATATGCCACTGTTAGACTGAGCGCCGTGGAGTCCTCGCGCCTTCCTGGTTAGGGTTCACGGGATTCCCTTCGTAAGTGGCTGTGCAGCAGTGTGATTAGTGTGAGTTAACCGCCAGGCTGATTGGCAAATGTCAACTACGTGGTAGTGTTTGCTCACTAGCCGGAAAACTACGTACTGGAATCTCCTTAGAGGTTCGCGAGCTGCGCATTGTTTCTGCTCCTTAACTAAAATGGAACAGCCGTGAAGTGCTTCTCGACGGACGGAGCAATCAGCAACTAGGGAACTGAAGTCGCCATTCACTTGTCATATTAGAGATGTTAGCTGCCCTTAGCCAAACCATATCAACTCAAGCACGAAAAGGAGAATAGCAAACGACAGACATCTACGCGAACAATGACGAAACCAACTACCAAGCTGGGCTAAAAAGCCAAACAACTAATGAATTCACCAGTTATCAAAATTTCTCAAATGCCTCTCGGCTTTCAGCACAGGTTGACTTCACCTGCAGGGTGAAACCTCGATTGAAGTTTCAGAATGCTTTCACTGACAACTATGGTCAGATTCTGTCTCCTATTTCAATGACGGTTGGCAATTGGTACTGATGTCTTCCTACTCTGACATAATGCTCAGATGCTTTTTCAAAGACGTGGAAACATTACTCCCTTGCAACCAAAGTTAAAGAAACAAATCCTTCCAACCGAAGTTTCGGTAACCCTTGGTCCTCCAATCAACCGATGTAGTTGACAAGAGACTCTGCAACTAAAACATACTATGCTTTCGATCCAGATTTATTAATCGACGATTGCTTCAACAGGTTTGTGTTACAACAAACCGGTAATGAACCGATGCGTCACATCGCTGAACGCTTTTAGACTATATCTGGTTTGACTTAGCTGATAATTTAACCTCGTTCGTCGGAACATTTCATAGTTGGAGTGCCGATCGACGGTAGGATAGAGCATCGCACGGCAAACCTATACAGCTTGGGTTACTAATAATCATGGCTGTTTAGGCCGTTGCGCAAAATAAATCTCCGCGACAACTTATCGTCCCTAGTAGTCTAGTTTCGTTTTGCTAGATGGAAATTGCGGGAGTTTCTGATGACCTGGATGACGGAAGCTGACAACTATACCACAGATTCATATGGTGTGGTACGCACGTGTGATTAACAGATACGAAACAGTCTTGAATATCTTGGGCATCCGATTCAGACAAAAAGAAAGATTCTATTATGTCTTCATTGAATCTGTTTGAATTTCATCATTCAAGTACGGTGCGCAGTAGGTTCTTATTGGTCAGCTTGGCTAAATGAAGCACCCAAAAGGAAATTGCAAAGTCTATTCTGGGAGGAATAATGGGAAAAATGGAACTCCAACTCGCGCAAAAGGCTGTTGGCCTCTCCCTATTGGCGAAGAAATTGTACATCCAATAGTATAATCACCTAAACTTACTAATCATGTGACGCTGTCAGTGATAACGTGACGACGATGAAATCCGCGAAATAATTTCAACTTCTACGGCATCAGAGTACATACAAAGCGCATGTACGCGCAGGCACATTTGGCATCTCAGCCCGTGTGCTTTTTTTGGGCGGTAAGGCAGCTATGACGCGAAAGGGTGTTACGGTTGAACGCCTATTCATAGTATCATTAGACCTGGCAGCCGAACACCGTATCTGGGCAGCATGTATCCAAGAAAGTTCTGAGACCGAATAATTCTGTCTCAGAAGACAGAAGCGAGGTTTATAATTAAACTAAGTCAAGACGCTACGATCAAATAGTTTGGTCCGCGCAGTGGAGTTCGGAACCAGAATGTCCCTTGCTCCACTAGAGAGAATGTTGTGGTTCACGTCAATGGTTTGTTATTAGGCTGCCGTTGTCCGAGTGTGCAGGAGACACGTTTCGAAGCAGAAACTAATGGTGGATCATTGGGGGCAAGAATTGCTGCTGCTGTTGCGTAACTGTAATATATTCGATACGAACTTGTCTTGCCCTTCAAAAGGGGAGTAAAACAATCAAAAGAATTGGGAAAAATATGTGGACTAGTTTGGCTACCCAGCAGACAGAAAAACCACGTACGGTGTACAACCTACTAGTACGTTCAAGAAATGTAAAATAACACTATGATATGGAATGATCAGTTTTCGTTGTAAGGTAAAAAGGTTTAGTCAGTGTGCTGACAGGCTGAGATATCTGGTGAATGTTCATAGAGCTAGCCTCAGCAAGCAGTCGGTTGTTCACCTCAGCCAACATATCCATCACAGAACAGCTCATGCCGTGAAGACGGAAAACATCCACAAATGTCGAAATATACCAACTTCCACCTGTTTCCGAACGCCATGAAACAAATCCAGGAAGCGTGGAATATACAATGACGCAGTCACTCATATGCGGCAAGGACAACCAAGATGAGGGATCCAGAGAATGTTCTGGGGGAACAAATCCGATTGACTGGGATTGTTGTGTCCGTACTAGTACTCCTCGGTCACGCTGCTCACCGCGGCAAGCTTGGATCACCAGGAGTTTGGGCTTTCCTGCCAATCCGGGGCATTTCGGGTTGGTGAAGTTGGAGACCATGTCATCAATGCTGACAAGTGAGCCGTCGCTGGCAATCAAATGATGCTCCATACCATGTGCGAGGATGAAAAGACCACCAGCATGGACGTCTTTATGTTCTGGTTTCTGAGAAAACTCCCTTACTGCTCTCTCCAACTGAACTGCTGTTGGGTCCTGCAGCACAGCTACACTGTAAGAAAAGGTTTGAAATAGGACAACGAGCCTTTCAACATCTATAGATGAACCTGTACGAGTTGAGACGCCAGATGTCTGGGAATAGTTCTCTATATTAACGATCAATATATAGCCACAAGGATTAGAAGACACTGAATAGGGCTTGAAAGATCGAACTGTCCTTGTGGTCGGTTGATCAACACTCATTACTATCTGTGATTCTTCCAGCTTATTCAGTTCGATATCCATTGCCTGAATCACACTCTCCTGATTGGTTTCTTGAAGGGCGCTGCGAAAATTCCCAAAAGCCAGAGGACCACATCTGGGCAGGGTATCCAAAAAAATGCGCAATCGATCTTTTGGTACAACTGGTGACAAGATTCTCTGACGCTGTTCTTCCGAAATAATACGAACAGACTCCAGGTGATCTAAAATTTCTTCAAGCCGGGTAATATTGTTCAATAAATAAACGCGCATGGTGCGCAGTAATCCCCGGTGTTCGTTGTCCATAAGGTTCAAAAAACTCTATCGTTGTGTATTCAATTGCAAACCGTTGGCACTTCTCGAGTGAATAAAGTTGGATCCCATGATCCCAGCTGAAAAGTATAAAAGCAATTCTGGAAAGAAGGTTCAATGCAGGTTACAAAATAAAACTACCTTCCTCAGAGCTAGTGCAAACAGCCAAAAGTTTAGCATTGGCGGTAAAGTAGGTTTGACTCGGGATTCCAATATGAGGAGCTGTGTTAAAAAATTCTCATCGGGGAACTAGTCAGGGTGTTTTCAATCAATTGGGGAAAAGCTTGGAACTGATTGAGAAGTTATCGTCTCAGAAGGGGTTGGTAAAGAATCGGCAGTCAAAGTGTTCAATGCACCGAAACTTTGCCATAAGTAGTGTCATGACTATATAACCCATACCTTTGCATAACCCATTAACTCGTGATTCTCACTATTTTCAGCTCATGTACTACAGTTATTAGACGATTAAAGCGTACACTACGTCTTCCTGTTCCGTCTCCCTTCTAATCCCGTCCTGGAACTACTCGACTCTCCTCTCGCAACAATCGTCTAGAAAAAAAATATGGATCATATTCTCCGACCTACGGTTTTTGATGCTGATCCTCACTCATCAGATGGCATGACATGAAGGACTCATTGGTTCCGTACTTTCAAAGCTTACATTAACTCAATCAAACCCGAAGGTCTAAATAAATCGGAAACTCCTATTCGTCACATCGATCTACAGTGTATGACTTCATTGCAGAATGCAGCGACTACAATTATGCGATAACCTTGCTGGAAAAACTTTACATCCGCCCGAAAAATATCGTGTATGTACGTCATCTTTTAGCCACATACAAACAAGAACCTGGTCAAGATGTCGACCAATTCGTTCAAAAACTGAAATCGCTTGCTAAAGACTGTGAATTCAAAGCAGTATCTGCTGTGGAACATACAAACGAAGCAGTTCGGGATGCTCTGATAACCGGAATGCAGTCGAATACCATTCGGGAGAAACTGCTAACGTGGCATGAATTGGACCTTGACAAAGCCCATGAAGCCGCACGAGCTCTCGAACTTGCACAAAAACAGTCACAATCATACATATACAGACAACCCGTTACTTGTTCGGTATCTACTCCTTTACCCATTGTTAATTCCGAAACAACAGTTTCGGCCGCTACACAACAAACATGTTACTTTTGTGGCAACCCCAAGCACCCTCGTTATAAGTGTCCCGCTAAAGAATCAGTGTGCAAGAGTTGTGGAAAAATTGGACATTTTCAACGTGTCTGTAGGTCCAAAGCCTCGAAATATCACGCGGGTTCAGCTCAAGACTCCTCAATCTCCTCGCTATTTTGTGCTGCTGCTCCCAATTGCCTATCCAAAACTACAACAGATATTTTGGTCAACGGCGTTGTTGTCCGAGCTCTCATTGATACCGGCAGCTCCAGAAGTTTCGTTTCTTCATCAATCCTGCAAACTCATAACTGGGAGCTATTTCCGTACGACTCTGTGATAACAATGGCGTCGACGATACATTCATGTTCCACCAAAGGTTATTGCCTTGTGTCCATTCAGTACAAGGATGCTATATACGAACGTTTCAGACTTTGTGTATTACCGAACCTTTGTGCAGACGTCCTTCTCGGACATGACTTTCTGGGGTTACATGATAAAGTCGAAATTCCATTCGGTGGTCAACGGGGTACCCTAACTGTATGTGGCGTAACATCCGCAAAACTGGAATCTCCATCCTTATTCACCAATCTTGCTCCAAATTACAAACCGATCGCCACAAAATCTCGTCGTCATACACCGGAAGATGAACAATTCATACAAACGGAAGTAGACCAAATGCTTACCGATGGCATAATCGAACCATCAAATTCTCCGTGGAGAGCACAAGTGCTCGTTACCCGCAATGCAAATCACAAGAGACGCATGGTGATAGACTACAGCCAGACAATCAATCGCTTCACCTACCTTGACGCTTATCCTTTACCAAGGCTCGACCAAATGATTGAAACCATCGCACGCTACACTGTCTACAGCACACTGGATCTCCAGAGTGCATATCATCAGGTTCCAATAATCGAGTCAGACAAGCCATTCACAGCGTTCGAAGCTGGGGGGAACCTATACCAGTTTCGGCGCATTCCTTTTGGAGTGACAAACGGGGTCGCGTGTTTTCAGCGAACGCTGAACAATATAATCAAAGCCGAACAGGTAAAAGACACATTCGCTTATATCGATAACGTCACTATATGCGGCAAAACGAGAGATGAACATGACCGTAATCTTAGGCATTTTCTCGATGTCGCAAAAACATACAATATTACTTTGAACGATACGAAAAGCAGCTTCGCAACTGAAGAGATTACTCTCTTAGGTTACAAGGTCTCCAAAGGTATTATAAGACCTGACCCAGAACGCATGCGCCCCATAAGAGAACTCCCACTTCCAGAGAACGGGAAATCGCAGCAAAGAGCCGTTGGTTTGTTTGCCTACTATTCACAGTGGATACCGGCGTTCTCTGACAAAATTCATCCATTGGTTAAAAACAAAATATTTCCGCTCCCGGAGAATGCCCGAACAGCATTTGAGAACCTTAAACACGAACTAGAAAATGCGATGGTAGTTACTGTCGACTACAATATTCCTCTCGTTGTTGAAACTGATGCGTCCGACATCGCTATTGGTGCATCCCTGAGCCAGGGTAGCCGGCCGGTCGCCTTTTTCTCCAGAACCTTGACTGCAAGCGAGAAAAATCATTCTGCTGTTGAAAAAGAAGCATATGCTATAGTTGAAGCGATCCGCAAATGGCGCCACTATCTCCTCGGGAGACATTTTAAATTGATTACGGATCAACGTTCGGTAGCCTTTATGTATGGGAACCAACAGAAAAGTAAAATAAAGAACGACAAGATTGAACGGTGGAAAATCGAGTTGGCAGGGTACAACTACGACGTCGTCTATAGACCTGGAACAGATAACCGCGTTGCTGATACCCTATCTCGTAACCTTTGTGCCAACATTACTGGGACGGAAAAACTTGAAGAGCTTCACAACATATTATGCCATCCCGGGGTCACGAGATTTGCACATTTTGTTCGTTCTAAGAATCTTCCTTTTTCAGTCAGCGATATCCGACGTGTGGTGTCCAACTGTTCCACTTGCTCCGAGCTCAAACCAAAATTTTGTGACACCTTTCGTGGCCAGCTTATCAAAGCCACACAACCGTTCGAACGCCTTAGTATCGACTTTAAAGGCCCACTTCCCTCAAACACTCGTAATAAGTACCTCTTAACAATCGTTGACGAGTATTCTCGATTCCCTTTTGCTTATCCCTGCGCCGATACGTCCTCTTCCACTGTAATTCGTTGTTTGAGTCAACTGTTTTCACTGTTTGGTATGCCTGCTTATATTCACTCAGATCGCGGTTCTGCATTCATATCAACTGAACTCAAACAATTTTTGTTCGATAAAGGCGTTGCCAGTAGTCACACCGCTGCATATAATCCACAATGTAATGGTCAGGTTGAACGACTTAATGGTACCCTTTGGAAGACCATCTGCCTGGCTCTAAAATCGCGCGGCTTGCCTGTCACACATTGGGAGGCTGTCCTCCTTGATGCTCTTCACTGTATCAGATCCCTGTTATGTACTAGTATCAACTGTACCCCACACGAACGTTTTATGCCGTTCACACGACGATCAGCCAACGGTGCCTCCCTAACTACCTGGCTTACTGTCCCTGGACCAATCTTTTTAAAACGCAATGATCGAGTCTCTAAATATGACCCCCTGGTAGAGGAAGTGGAACTCGTCTCTTGTAATCCACAGTACGCCCACATAGTTCGTCCAAATGGCAAACACGAAACCGTATCCTTGCACCGCTTGGCTCCCAAAGGCAACGACACAGAACAGGGACCAATACATATCGCCGAACAAGGGGAGCCTTACACAACACCAACAATCCACCGTGGTTGCTCAGAAACTGAACTTTTGCCTATTAACGATGCCTCGCCATCCCATTCTAGTGCAGATCCAGGAAATCACTTGGACATTCTTATCCGACAACAGCGCACTCACCCATATAATCTACACAACAGAGAGGCGTAAGCGACTCCATGTAACTATTACAGCCTTATTTTTTTTACATTCTTTCTCGGCAAAGTACACATTTATTCCAAGGCGGGGAGAATGTCATGACTACATAACCCACACCTTTGCATAACCCATTAACTCGTGATTCTCACTCTATTTTCAGCTCATGTACTACAGTTATTAGACGATTAAAGCGTACACTACGTCTTCCTGTTCCGTCTTCCTTCTAATCCCGTCCTGGAACTACTCGACTCTCGCAACAAGTAGCCAGAATGAGACGTCAAGGTTCGTCGTCACATCCACTTTATGACACGCCTGGTAACCGACTAACAATAGATATAAATCGATATTTAGACGTCCAATTTTATCCGCCAAACAAACCTCAATTTCAAGAGGGCTAACGCTAGTGTGGTCTTTTACATGCAATATGAGAAAATCCCACTTTCAATTTTGTACCGAATTAGGATCTGGGGTAGCAGTAAAGCTGTCGTTCTGAACAGAACTGTAGAAGGTCCTCGACGGGGCAAAACGGCTGTGGTTAGACCGCGAATTTACTGACCGGAAGGTCCGTGGTTCGAACCCAACCTCTGCCTCTCGACTTCCCATGTCTAAACTTGGGCAACCTGAGAGTATCCCAGCCCTCGTGTTTCATTCTGGTGGCATGGCAGTTAAACGCCGAAGGGGCACTGCAGCTGAATGACCACTCCCATCTCTTGACGGTATCAAACATTACGAATCAGTTGTTGGAATGGGAATTGCTGTCTGCAATTGCACAAGGTGCAGGATACCCTGCTTGTGGAACTCTGCAACAATCTACTTTACCGTGGTGTGGCGGTTTGTGTACCTCAGAGACCCACTGAGCTATACTGGGGGAGGGGTCCACGCGACGACCACAGTCTCTCATACCAAGTTGGTCAATGGTTAGAGGTCTGACAAACAGTCTCCTGGCCCTTCAGGTTGAGGGTTGGAACATGTGGCGACTTGTTCCGTAGAAATGGTAATGCACTTGCGTTTTCCGCCAAACACCGCTGCCTTGCGGTTAGGCTTTTGGGCCAAAGGCTTTGGTCGAGGACCATAGTCGTCCTCTTGGCTAGGTGTGGGCGCCTTTACAGTAGCCCAGCCCTCGTGCAAGCGTGACACTTAAAACTAACAACTCTCATGCTCCATCGACCGGTCGCCTTACTTGCTACAAGCAGCAGGGCGGGTAAGCGAAAACAGGCTACTGTTGACGCATCCCTTCTTCATCTTTCACATAATTTTCCTTCTCGCTCTCCCCACCGCATTAATAACTCTCTCCTTGTAGGCCCAGCACTTAGGACTGATGACTCTGTCCGCCATGCATCGGTTTGCGTGCAGCATCTGCTCGTCACATGGCGCCGATATCCTCAGGTATCTCCAAATAACTCTTCAAGCCTCGACACCCAGTCTATCTGGCCGCGTTTCATGTCCACACTGCAAAGCAAGGAAGACACCCGACCTAAAGCTGCTACCTTGACGTGGTGGTCAGGCTTCAGTGCTGCAATAATCCCGCGGGCTACACTGGCTGGAACTTCGTTCCACAAGGGGCAACCATGCCAGGAAGGCCAAAGGGGAGCAGCCAGACCAAGAGCAGCGAGACCCCGTACTACGAGTAATCGTGCTACGAGGCGGTCTGGGGGTAAAGTCGTACTGTCCTCTGCGACAGGAGTGTGAAGGCAGTAAGGTGTTTCCCCCAGGCGACCAGCATGTCCATATTTATGGAAGCAGCGATGCTGCCTTCCCCCGAGGAAGGACGGGTTAGAAAAGGTCGGCCCCAAAAACCGCACACTCCGATCGCCCAACGGTTGACCGTGACCGCCGGCGCATTATCCAATACGGTTTTCGCACAACCACGAGGGAAGGGTGGGAGAGCCAGAGGCGGTCAAACAATGACTTGGCAGCGAAGTATGAAAGCCATTACCAGCAAACTCAGCTGCGCTGGTCACTGCCGTCTTCCTGGATGGGGACCCCGAGACGGGCCACATCAATGGCTAGAGACATTATCAGACATGGCCCAGTCGCGCCCTCAATGGCGCTCGTGCACAAAGCTATTGACTTCAATGCATAGCTCCTTTTCCAACCCCCCACTTGACAGCCCACTGACAGTGCTGGATTTATGCACCAATTTACCAGCTCGCGTACGCGGTGCGCAGCTACCTACCCCTCCCCGAAATCATCGGTGAACGAAAGTACGGCAGCTACAACCACTGTACGACAAGTACGCGGTTCTTACAGCTGACAATGATGATGATGATGATGCAAGGAAGACAACAAGCTGCTATTGCACTCACAATGGCCTCGCTTGGCATTGATTTGTGCCTGTCACAGAAACGAGATCATCATCATCATCATCACCGACGGCATGACATCAGTGTTTAGCACCGTACAACCATGATTTATTTGAAAGCCTTATTATAAAGAAGAGGATAAAGGTGGATGGGGAAGGGACTTGGTGATAGCTTACTACACCTCCAATCTGGATATAAACTGACAAAAAGATCGCCACTGATATCGGTTGGCAGCTGTCATGAATATTGTTTGTGTTCACATTGTCTTTTTGCATTAACCATGGTTTCGCTTTCACTTTCGGCGCTATTCATTCTACGCTATTCTCGTTCTCGCGCTCAATCAGAATCGATATTCTATTCATAACAATTTACTTGTCTAAGAATAGAACGGAACCGTTGCTGCGACCCAAGTGTTTCGACACACACCCAAATGCTCCAGACGCAACAACGCGTTGGAATCATTGGTTCTGGACCGTCTCTGGGCAATGTTGAGTCACCGAATCCAAATGAACTCGAGACTTTGATCCATTTTGTGGATGCACTTGTATGTCTTTACATCGCTGACTGTCCCGATTACGAATCCCCTATCAGTACACTTGAACAGTTGTACGTTCGTCCTGAGAATAAAATTTATGCTCGCCATCTTCTATAAACTTGCAAACAAGACACCAGTCAAGATGTTGATCATTTTGTTCAGAGGCTTAACTCTTTGGCCTAAAATTGTGGTTTCAAGCCATCAAAACGAAAGTGTACGCGATGCTCTGATCAACGGACTTCAGTCTACTATCATCAGAGAAAGACTTCTGGCTCAAAATGAACTCACTCTCGATGAAGCATATAAATTGACTGGGTGATTAGAATTGGCCCACAAACAAGCTCAGTCATATTCGCACAACGAGGCGATAGCAATTTCTGTCGCTGCAGCACCTTTAAAGACATCTACAGTTACCCGTTAAGGCTGAATCTCCCATCATTCTACACCTCATCTTTCGCCAATTAATTCTCAGAGATGTTACTTTTGCGGTCGTTCCAGGCATCTACGGTCGAAATGCCTCGCAATAGAAGCAAAAAAGGCCATTTTTAGCGTGTTTGTCTATCCAAATCTGTAACAAATCACTCAAATTGCACGACGGACTCGGCTTTATCTTCCCTGTTGATTGCTGCGGCCCCGGAATGCTTGTTCCGCATGGTGACCAGCATAAAGGTGAACGGGATATCGCTTCGGGCCCTCATAGACACAGGAAGTTAGAGCAGTTATATATCTCCTTTGATGGTTCGCAAACATGGCTGGAAGATATATGTTAACGATTCTGTGATTACCACGGCATCTACCTCTCTGACACGTTCAACCAGAGGCTACTGCTACGCATCCAGCGATCACAGGGTTACTGTTTACAAAAAATCAAACTATTGGTATTACCCAATCTATGTGCTGACGTGCTGCTGGTCCATGACTTACTTGGTCTACATAACAAAGTTGAAATCGCATTCGGTGGGAACCGAGATCCATTCGCCCTCTGCGGTCTACCTATTGCTACGGTCTAATGACCTCTTTTTGCTAACCTCTCACCCGATCGCAAGCCTATCGCTACGAAATCACGACATCATAATCCTGACGATGAACCATCCATCCGTTCTGAAGTAAACCGACTATTGGATGAAGGTATAATTGAATCTCCGAATTATCCCTGGAGGGCTCAAGTACTGGTCACGAAAAATTCAAACCACAAAAGACGCATGGCAGTGGACTACAGTCAAACAATTAATCGGTTCACATACCTAGACGCGGATCCGTTACCGCGACTGGATAAAATGATCAACGTTCCAATCAGTGAGAAAGACAAATCGTACACGGCTTTTGAAGCATGCGCAGAACTGCTTCAGTTCCATCGTATACCTTTCGGTGAAGCCAACGGAGTAGCATGCTTTCAACGAACCATTGACCATATAATCGAGTTTGAGAACCTGAGTGGCACCCACGCTTACATCGACAACGTCACTATTTGTGGGACTACCCAAATTGAGCATGACCAGAACCCCAAATCTTTCTTTGAAGTAATAAGAAAATATGGAATTACTGCAAGAAAAGCATCACAGCAGCCAAACGAATACGCCTTCTCGGCTATGAAGTCTCTAAAAGAATTGTCAAACCAGATCCTGAACTAATGAATCCCATTCGTGAACTCCCTCAACTACATGACGCTAAATCACAGCAGAGTTGTTGGTATGTTTGCTTATTATTCGCAGTGGATACCATGCTTCTCTGACAAAACCAGTGTGCTTGTCAGAAATAAGACTTTCCCCTTACTGGAGCGTGTACAACAGTCCCTCAAACCCTTAAGAAATGAGTTAGAGAACGCCATGGTTGTGATAGTCGACTGCAACGCACCATTGGTTGTCGAGACTGATGCCTCAGACATAGCCATTGCTGCATCTCTGACTCACAAGGGCCGAACGGTGGTCTCCTTTTTTAGAACACCGACACCGAGCGAAAAGAATCACTTTGCTATTGAGAAAAAGGCATACGCCATCGTTGAGTCTATTCATAAATAGAAGCATTATCTCTTTGGGAAGCATCAAGCTTATCACTGACCAGCGGTCAGTTTCCTTTATGTATGATATGTCGAAGTAAGATAAAAATGATAAAATCCAGCGGTGCAAAATGGAACTCCCCACTTTTAGCTATGATGTCAGCTACAGACCGGGAAAAGGCAATCTGGTTGCTGACACCTTGCCGCGTAACCTATGAGCCAATGTGATCGGCGATGGTAAATTAAAAGAAAATCACGATTGCTTGTGCCATCCTGGAATTACTCGCATGCACCACTTTGTTCTTTCCAAAAACTTGCCGTTTTCCCTCCAAGATGTCAAAGAAATCACCACAAGGTGTACGGTTTGTGCCGCCATCAAGCCGCAGTTTTACAAACCACCCCCGCTAAGCTCATCAAAGCGACTCAACCATTCGAACGAATTGGCATCGATTTTAAAGGACCTCTACCTTCTGTTACTCGAAACTGATATCTCCTTACCATCGTTGATGAGTTTTCCCGTTTGCCCTTCCAGGCGCAGATACATGTGCGTCTACAGTCAGTAAATGTCTACGTGAGTTATTCTCTTTGTTTGGCATTGCTACATACGTACATTCGGATCGCGCCTCCTTATTCATATCTGACGAACTGTCCACATTCATACATGACAGAGGAGTTTGCACAAGCAGAACAACTTCTTATAATCCCCAGGGGAACGGGCAAATGGAACGCCTCAACGGGACACTCTGGAACGCAATCCAGTCCAGACTCAAGACGAAAGGCCTTCAAATCTGTCACTGGGAGTCGGCTCTATCAGATGCCCTCCACTCTATACGTCCCTCCTCTACGTCTCCACGAATGCCACTCCACATGAACGGATGCTCCGGCTTGAACGTCGGTTATCCAGTGGTTTATCAATACCAACGTGGTTAACTATTCGAAGACCTGTTTTACTGAAAGTATGAACCCGTCGTTGAGGAAGTCGAACTTATAAATTGCAATCCACACTACGCCCATGTTCGTTTTCCCGGCGGAAAAGAAGGCACTGTATCCGTCCACCATCTCGCTCCTTGTGATCGCACACGTCAACAATTTCACGCGTACCCCATCCAGTGAAGGCAAGATTATTTATACACCCCCTCCGTCTGACTTGTACGCGCCTCCGCTCAATGAAATTGAAGGTAATATCGATCGTACTTCAGTCCCACCCCCGTGCCCGGGTGATACACCTGCACCTCCAAATACATATGACTCTAGCATTTCTGATTTAGCCAGGTTCCAGCAGCTTACGCGCCCCTACATCTTAAGAAACCGAGAAGCCTGACAACACCTATCATCACTCATTAGATTTTTACGATAATTCATCCAGTACTTGTGTCCAAGTCATTCCCCTCTACAAACAATCGAACGACCCGGGTGAATGTCACCAATTTTCTGTGTTCACACCATGGCTTCGCTTTCACTTTCAGCTTATGTAGTCTATTCTTAGACAAGTACAGCGCTATTCATTCTACGCCATTCACTCTTGTTCTAGCACTCAGTCAGAATCGATTCGAAAGCAGCCATACCTTGCAGCGTCTTCAACCAGCCGCAGTGAGGATCACACACTCCCCATCCTGGAAGGCGATTAGCAACGATAGGACCCAAGAGTTTCGTAATCTTCCTCATACCCCTTTGCCAAGTCAAGTGTGGGCCACCTCTCTGTTTCCATCACTCTGATTTGGATATGGAAGACAGCACTCTCTTCGACAAACGATGGCCGGGCATATGCGACACATGTTCCAACCAACACAGCCTTCGAAACTGGACATATTCTTCAATGGAAGTACCCGTCGCACGACGGAAAACTCGTCTTCTACTTGCCTCGTTACGCATACGACGACACCACCCCATACGAGCTATGGTTCTGAGACAACGATTGTCGAACATCTGAAGACGTCTCAGCTCTGCTGCTCGAACAGGCCAATTCTCACAGCCATACGAGAAAACAGCCCGCACTGTAGCTTGATACGCACGTCCCTTGATAATCGTAGATACACAACTTTGACGCCATAGGCGTCCCAAATTAGCAAACGCGAACCGGGACTTGTGCATTGACCTTATCCGTCACACTTCGTTTGGAACTAATATAACTTCCAACATATGGAAAACGCTCCACAACTTCCAGTACCTCTCCCTGGATCGTAACTAGCGTGTTCCGTCGTTTCAAATAGTCTTCTACAGAATGTTCACTGGGGCTTCCAGATCTACAGGCTTCTCATAAACAATGGAAACAATATAATCTTTTTCCCTTGTCAATCTTTCGGCGCCTAACTTCCACTCCGCTCGAGTGTTAAAACCCCACGCCGATGCAGCTTTACAGCTCGCAATTAGGAGCTGCTGAAGCCGAGAAGCATATGCCGCAGAAGATTGGCCGAAGGTACGGGCTGCATGTCGATCGGGCAATAAGGCGAACTCTGAATGGCCAGAAGCCTGGACGCAACAGCCAATCATAACCCAGTAGTGGCTGAACCCGGTTGCCAAGGCCACACACACCATATGTCAGGTGCTTTACAAGTGTTTCCGAACTGGTTTTGGGCGTTAATATATGCTGTGCACCTTTGGTGGTTCTTTTGACCTAAGAAGGTTCAGAGTGACAACTAAGTTGAAGAATATACCGCGGTTACTCCGAAGGAGGCGCGCGTGTTGAAATGCCTCTAAGTTATCTCAATCTAGATAGTGCAGTGCTTGGTGCCTTTATTTTGTTTCCATTATAACATTACTTATTTCATCAATTACATAGTCGTTTTTTTAGAATACGGAACACTACAAAAACGCGCACTTGTACAAATTCACGCAATAAAACGTGGTCATATGACTCGACTCCCTCTTCTGATTTCGCTCGCGCTTGCAGCAGTCATTCGAGAGTATCACGTGCTAAGTCTGGCACCAAAGCATTTCAGACCATCTTCAGAATTTATTGTACGTGGGAACTGTTCAAAATAGGACACCTGGACTACCATGACTTGGGCCAACGACGAACTGTTTTAAAGAGAACAATTATCAGTGAGTCTTTTCCAATTGAGCTCTTTGTTGTTGTATACCGAATCTAGCGTTAACATTTTTTCTTTGCCAACCACTCCTGGCAAAGTAACCTATTGTGTAATCAGAGCACTTCAACAGGAGAAATTAGGCTCCCGGCGTTGGGTCCGAAACACGTATCTTCTCATAATTTGATTCGTGATCTAATCCTCTACCCAACTAAGCCAATATGCGTGGCCCATGAAAGGTCTTTCGTGGTTCCTGAACTCTTCCATCTAAATTATCGTCGCTTCCGAGAAGTGCCAATTCTTACTTGTGCCCTGTTCGGACAGGCTCTTCAGCTTTGACCCAGCAAACATAGGCCGGGGACATAGTAAGAAGTTTTTCGAGCTCAGAGCGCCCAGTTCCAGTAAGCAATTTTTTCTCATTCTGAGCAGTAAATGCGTGGAATATCCACTTTCAGGCGGTTCTCCAAGCTCCTTCTAAAACCCAATTCAAAACACTATTAGGTACTCATTGCTGCGAGCCCCCGCGCTGCCGGGCATTCTGGTCTACGCTGAAAAATCAAAGTGCAGTGCCACACCATTGTTCTCACTCGTGACTTCCAGGGCAAGGACAGCTGCCGAACGACAAGAACGAAATGGGCCCTGGAAACCTGGGAAAAGCCCCGACCTTGTGAGGCATTCGGTAAGTCTGTGAGTTCATGCAGGGCCAGAGTATGTTCAGAAAATTCTGGGACACACGCTTATAACCAACTGCGATTAATAGTACTGACCGATCGATTAAATCGAACGGGCATTGGCGCGTCGAGTGACGCCAAGACTTGCAATGTTCCCACACCTGATGGAGTGAGAGGTTGGAGCGACGTGCCGTAGGAGCACACCCTAGATTTCTCTTAACCCGTGGTTCTGAAAACGAAACTTTATCATAAAGTTTTGGCATTTCATAATAATTATTCGAGCCCTCTTCATGTGCCGCAGTTTTATTTGAAGTTGTTGAAACGACCTCGGAGTCAACTGTGGGCGCTTAATTCGTATTTTATGAATGTCGGGGGCTTTGCGCATCGCCTTTATGATAATTTTGTGGAAACGCTGTTTTCTCCGCGTGTTTTCGTACGCAATACATTCAGAAATAATCTCAGAACGGCCTAGACACTAAAGGCGTCCAGTACGTCGGCGCGAACCCGAACCAGAGCGGCCATTCGCGACCATGGATGTGTCTTTTCATCCTTCACGGCATTTGAGAAGACCTTAAATCAATACATGAAGGATAACTTTGTGATATTTGTGCGTTCATCCATTTATCGAAGCACCAACACTATTTTGCGTTACGAATGGGTGTACTACAAATGCAGCAGGCGCCCTCCAAGAAAAACGGAGAGCCGTGGAATCCGAAGAAGCTAGTAAGCCG
>NW_008751663.1:4495680-4571376 GCF_000715545.1 Opisthorchis viverrini
CCGGAAGCAGGGGGTTACAGGGTCGGGTCAAGGTCAGTTAGAGGAGGGTGTACAAGCGGGGTACTCTTCCCTGTTCAGGGCCCGTGGTGATTCGTCCGTGGTACCTGCAATGGGGGAAGAGAGAAAGGGAGGGGCACGTATAAGGTCATATGAGGAACGGGCAAGCAGATACATTCGAGTTTCAAATGCGTTACAGTTAAGGTATTCAAAGTCGGCGGTGTTTATTCACCTGCAGATTTAGTTCACTTAAACAAATCGCCATAGTAAAGGATTCTCAATAATACAGGAGCATGTACCTTATACATAGACATTCTACACTATGAAGTGGCAAGTCTGAAAATGCCGTAGATTTCGAGAAATCAATCTCATTGTGCGAATAGCCAGCGGCACCTGGATATGGAAAATTTTTCCATGGTTGAAGAAAGCCCCTCGTTGAAAACAAGGAATTCGCCACACTTAGTAAGTTTTTTGTTTCCTATGTTGGTCGGCGCAAGTTATATCTGGCTTAAGGAAAGGTTTGATCACCGACATACCGAGCCACTAATGGTGCCATTGGATGGACTATTGGGATTGTAGGCATAGCAGACAAATGGCACAATAAGATGACCACTGCTCTCAAGTCTTCAAACAAATTAAAGGGACCGAAACCTTCATGTGTGTAACACGCTCTTCCAGGAAATATTAGAGATATAGTGAATTACGGGCAAACCATCAAACTGGGTATGGTAGTCGCGATACCGTCATCGCGACTCTGTTCTTGTGTTCGCGCACAGCCCCGTAAATGAGTATCTTGGATGAGCCGTTTAGGATTATAATTGCAGTTAGGATATTCTCGGGTCCACGGCGGTTCATTGCTATCATTCAAATGGGGCAATGAGACAGTCGTGTTTATACTGGGGATTCAAAATAGAAAAAAGTGTGAGAGGTCTGCCAAAATGCATTTTGACGTGAGTTGGAATGCCACCCAAAATAAGAGACAGTTAAAAGTTGTCAAAATCCCTAACTACTCCAATGAAGTGACATTGCCCGAGTTTAGAAACGATAATTGATATTTGGATGTGGATAATGAATGTGCTATCCACGCGAACTGGTGTGGATATATTTATATATATATATACCGTCATCCAAACAGAATACATCTACTCCCCGATCCCAGTGGTGGACACTTGCTATGTACCATCTACAGATTAGAGCTGATAGCGGCGCTTCGGGGACTAATGACTGTTTCTCTTGTGCACGCTTTCTCTACTGGTATAACCCAACTCATGTGATAAACACCAGATTAGCCAGTTAGCTTAGAAGTCCACACCCGGTAGCTCTTATGCATTTGATTCCCATACCAAGCGTCTACGCGCCTATATCGGTTTTTACTAGATCCCTTGTATTGTAATACCGTATGGTAGCAGACTCAACCCCTGTTCGCTAGCCTTTTAAGGACAAAGTTACCTATTTCGTACTCCATATAATCAACTGTCATCGCTCTAATTGCAGCAGACGTCAAGTTTTTCTATCTGTGGATATTAATGCCTATAACCCCATTTTATATCCCCTCAAATTCACCATGTTCTGCGAATCCTCTCCCATTCCCTCATCTTTTCAAGCCTTGAACATCGGAAGTGCCCGTTTTGGACGACCTGGTTAGCTGATATACACTCCACCTGGCCTAAGACCTACAACTCCGGGACCACCAAGCGGACCACAAAAACCCTACAATCCCATATCGGCTTCGTTTCAGCTAGTTTCGTCGACCGGACTGAAACGAATACCGCTGCCCAATGAACTGCATACCCCCAGCTGAATAATCTCAAATGTGACGTCCGTCACGGAGCCGTCCAAGAACTGAAGCATGTCAGGTCAATGATGGGACGGCGCCACCATACTCTGTTTGATAGCACACCAGCAACTGTTCCATCCCTCCTCCCAACCGAGCCCTCTTGCCTACTCCTTTCACTGACCCCAACTAACACCGTGACATTCACGTCAACCCTGATGGACTACTTGTTCGAATTCAACCACCTCTGTGTCCCCATCTAACCTAACCCCTGCACCTGACCTCCCTACGACGGCGCAACCAGTGAGTCTGCTTGTTCTCAGATTGCACCATAATTTTGGGACCAAACTTGCTGTGTTCTTCCAATTCGAATTACCCCGCCTCCACCTCCACTTTTGCTCGTTGTGACTCCGGCCATTTACCCAACCGCCCAAGTTCACTCGTGGCCAGCAATGGTTTTCTGTTTAAGTTCATGTCAGCCGACTAAGTGTTTGAGTTGGTCGAACCTCATGGCCATTATTCCCTACAAGTTGCGAAAGAAACCTGTTATTATTATTTCACCGAATACTTCTCACTGCTAATGACATTTTTCCCTTTTCGCGGAATCCCCACTATCCGCAAATTCCCCAGTCATGCCCCATTTTCACTGCAAACGCATGATCATGCCAGACAGTATGCCACCCACAAGCTGGGAATAAAGATTATTATTGTTATATATGTTGAGAACATGCATTGGCTGGATTGTGTGCAATTAAGGTAGATTGGGACTTACAGAGACATGAGATGAGAGATATCCGGTGGTGTTACGTGTTTGTATGATGGCCTGACCTCAGGATGCAGTTGTCACATCCTACAGAAAAGCGTGGAGTTTTGCAAATTCTGTCGTCCCTGAGGCGTCATATCACGTGTGTTTGGTGAATCTCTGTTAGCGTCGTTTACTCGCGTATCAATGAATATTTCAATTCACATGGGGATAGCTCGGAATACATGCCACTACTAGGGAAGCTAAGATCGGAACCGCAGGCGTCAAACGAAAGTTGCTTCCACTTCACTTTTCCCTAACTTCATTGCAGAACACGGATAATGAGACTTATTATTGGGGAAAATGCATGTCGTCAAATTGAGAGTTGTCAGCCGGACAGCTTTCCCCCTCGTTTGGAATGAGGGACAGGTACGGAAATATATGTGGAGCTCCAAAAGCTTCCGTACAAAAAGCAGCGTCCAGTGAGTCCGCCCTCCCTCCATCACCAATTAAATACGTGATAGAGGAGATAACGAGACGAACGTTGAAATGCCTTCGGCAAATATAGTACAAATTTTCCATACAGGTCGCGAACGGCTGCTTTGTTTTGACTTTGCGCCGACATCCATGGCGCAATCATCGTTCATGTAGCCTTCGGATTATTATTATTATTATCATCAAAAACGCATGAAGAAACGGCAAGAGACAGGCTCTTCTACAAATTTCCAACAGTCATCACGGTGACATCAAGCGAAGCCATCGACAGCTATTAAAATACGAATTACGCGCCCGTGATGGATCTTGAGAACTTTTAAACAGACTTTATAAAACTGCGACCACATTGGAAGATCTTAAGGTACCGAATAAATAACATCAAATGCTGATAAATTATAGGAAAAGCTTCCCTCCTCCGAATAACGGTTTCAGGGAAATTTGGAGTGGCGTCCAAGGCTTGACGCGTTCAATTGCCGACTGTCGATACACATACAAAAGGGAGCTTAAAACGTAGTCTCAGCGAATGAAATTTGACATAAAGTTGAAGCAATTGATTGCATTTTTTCAAGCACTAAGAAAGCTTCCTCTTCAGCCTCTATCCTTGATTGACAACAAACCAAGTGTTTCTCCATCCCTGGCTCGTGCCGGAGCGTGAAGTCAGACTCCTGCAACCAAAGCTCCTAGTGCGCGAGCATTCTGTGAGGATTCCTGGTTGTCTTGACCAACGCCAGAAGGGTGCAATCGGTTTTGACACGAAATTTTTGCCCGAGAAAATATATCCTCCACGTATATCTAGCCCAGACGACCGTCAAACGTTCTTTCTCAATGGTCAAGTAGTTCTTTTCAGCGTTGGTCAGGGTATGGCTGGCATATTCGATAAATCCATTTATCTGCTTTAGGACTGTGCCGATACTACTATTACTAGTCTCCGCTGCAACAGTGAACATCTTTCCAAACCTGGACAGTCTGTGGGTCAATTGCTGACCCAGCTTCTGCGCTTCGACACTATTAAAAGCTTCACGTGGTTCCATGGTACTTTTGAGTTTCCAATTTTGGTAGAGCAGGTCGTGCGGTGGAGTTGCAATCACGTTGAAATCCTTGACAAACAGGCTGCAGTAGGCTGGTCGCCCAAGAAACTGCCGCAGAGACCGCCTTGATTTGGTAACAGAATCGTCCTCGATCTTTGCCAATTTTTCTGTCAGTGGGCTAACTTTTCAGTAACTCCGTTTATTCCCCAACAGTGTCATCGAAATCTGAGCGAGGTGTGTCTTGGCTTCATTTACACGCAGGCTAGCCTCTTGTATAATCTTCAAGTGAACTGCGTGCTCTTGTTCCAAATCGCTGTACACAACAATATCGTCTCCGTACATGGTAACGTTCTAGAGACTTCGTTAAACGAGGCATCAAGCACCGGAGTGTGAATGATGCCTCAGTCAAACCAAACGGCATTCGTAAATTGATAGTGAGTGTCTTCAACCGTGAACGACATTAATTCATGGCCCTCCGCCCTGATAGATAGTTGGCAGTATCCGGAGCGCAAGTCGAACACAGTGAAGTATCGGGAATGCTGGAGAGAATCGAAAACCTCCGCAACCGAAGGCACAGCTACAACTCGATTTACCATCAGTCGATTCAAGCGCCGAAAATCCACTAAAACCTGTATTTTCCGTTTGCCTTTCTTACAAGCACAACTGGAGAATTGTACACACTATTGGCTTCTTAGATTATTCCATTTTTCAACATCTCCTTGATCAGTTTTGGGATCCCTCCCCGTGGATGAGGTGGCAGCTTGCCGGGGACATATGGTCGAATGCTTTCTAACGGAAGTGACACGTTCAATCCATGAGCATAGGCCAAACGGATCCCCATCGCCAGTGAATAGTTCGGAATATTCATCGACCACGGACTGTAAAGACGGTGCGTTACAAGATGGAAGCTTTCTAACATGCAGCTCAATCACCAGTCGCCGAGTCAATGCTGTCAACTTCAGAAAACGAATGGTGCCTTGCAAAAAACAGCCATTAAGTGCTAGCTGTGATTGCTTGTAATCAGGAGATCATAATTATTGGCATTTTGTGCATATGATCGCTCTAGATGCCAAGAGAGAAGAACATGTGTGCTATGTTTGGCTGATGAAGTGGACCAGGGGTGGTGTGACCCCACTAAACGAAAGCGGCAACACCTTGCACGTCGACGCTGGCCGTGAGCCGCACAGGTACTTTCAGGCTTCCACATGCATGAGTGTTTTTTTTAAAATATTCACTTTTATTATTTTCTTTATAGAACAAACGGAAGGTGTTGTGGGACAATAGACAACCGGAACAAGGCCAATCCAGCTACAGACAAACAGCGACGCTGCTCTTTTTTGGTTTTTTACCGAATTGAAGGCCAGACTCGGAACCACCGGCGATGGGTGATAAACCCGTGTGGAGGGGTGGCGAGTATACGAACGCACCATGGTGCAATGTAACGGGGCGACTCTCCCTGCAGGGCGTACCCGTCCACCACGCGAGGTTTGCTCCCTCGTGCATGCTACCAGATCTGCAAGGTGGAAAACCATCCAAGCAATCATAAGTGCGGTTTGTGCATTAACAAATAACTCCAGCTACCAGATATGTTATCCGGTCGGGGGAAAGCCAGGCCAGTAAAATAGCTCAGTCATTTCGAACAAGAAAACAGCAAACAAACACTGGAAGAGGCAAGTCGCGGAAGCAAATGGAACATCAACCACCTTTTGGTTAATGGGAGTAGAATGGTGATGTTCAGAGCCTTGTACTATGGCTAAACGAAGAAGAAACATTGGCATGAACCATTCTGTCAAGTAGAGGTGCACCAGTGCTATGTGCATGTGTGAATGATTAGGCTGTGGGACCATCCGCTGCTCTCACGCCTAGAAGACACTGCGGTCGCAACAAGTTCCTTCGAACCCTGGTTAACCGCGTAGTATCTGAGGTAACTCGCATTGTTTAGGTGACCACAGGCATAGTCCGCCAATCCACAGACCAAGAGACTGTGCTGCAGCAGGTCACCAAGTACCACCGCAATCGGTGGTCGCGTAACTGACCAAAAGACAAACTGACAGCTCACTTCAACCGGCGTGGCGCACTATCATAACCCGATACATGCCTCTTGTTTTCAAAACGCGTTTTCATCCCACAGCCCTCCTGAATTAGTTTCATAAAAGGCACCCGAGAATAAACAGGGTGGAGGCCCTTGCTTCCAGAGCCCTGGTCTCTTATTCACATTAACTATGCAGTTGAAGTTTGTGGCCAGTGCTTTTTGGTCGTGGTTGATCCCGCGAATTTCTCAATGGACTATCTCGGAAGTGCCGTTACAGTTTTGGAACTCTAATGTTTGGTTTGTACCTTTGAAGCACCACAGTCTTGTATCCGACGCCGATAGTCAGTCCACTTCGTCGGCGTTCGCAGAGTTCTGTCGATAGTACGGTGGAACTGACATCCACTCACCGGCGTTCCGTCCCCAGAACGTTTTGTCGGAATCAATTTAAATGCACTTCTATATAGCGGCACTGAAAGTGTTGGTGAGGAATTCGATCTGAACGCAGGCGCTTTTTGGTTCGTGGAAAGTCTGTCGTTCAGAATGATGTTCGTGCATAAACCACACGCTCCTGAATGCGGATTGTTGTCACCGGCGGCTGAGATAACATTCGCACTTCTTGTTCTTAGTTTGGAAGTGACCACTTTCAAAGAAATATAGGCTTTCTTTGAATCGGGGCTACAATAATAATAATATTGATTTCCAACTTGTGGGTGGCGCACCGTCAGGCATGACACAATGGTTGCAAACAATAAGTTATGCATAAGACCAACCGTGGAATTCCATCACGCCTTCTCATCCCTTTACACCGAAAGTTGCAGACTCGCAAATGAAATTGTCCAACGCTCATTTAGGAAAAAAAATTTCGTCGGTCAAACCCCCTCTCTTACCGCCCCCGCTGTCAAATCCTAGGCCTCGAAATTGAATCTGGCTCTCTTACACCATCTGCTGTGTAAGACCGCCTTTATAGCAGAGGCCAGACCGGGTACAGACTCGCTACAGACTCCGCAACTCCTGCAAGCTCTTAGTGTGTCCTCCAGCTCGTACAAACCTACGCCGCTACTTCTTTCTAGTTTACTGCACTCGCATCTGGAACAGCCTTCCTGAGCAGCTGCGAAGCATCACGCATCACCATGCTTTTTCTCAGTCTGTAGACAAATTCCTTACCTGTGAAACTGCTGCCGCCTTACTTATTACTCAACTACCCTCTGACCTCCTCTGCGAATCAGGTCCAGTACGCATATGAGTTAAGCGACGTTACAGTTAGTAGGCAAGTAAAGGATCCTGTTATCATTATAATCGACTACCCTGTGACCTCCTCTACGAATCAGGTCCGGTGCGCATATGAGTTTAGCGATGTTACAGTTAGTGGGCAAGTAAACGATTCTGGTATCATTTCTTCCTATCCTCTTGACCCACTTTAAGCGAATAAAGGATTTAAATACCAGCTTGATCTAAATATGCAGCGT
Source organism: Opisthorchis viverrini (assembly GCF_000715545.1). Taxonomy (NCBI): domain Eukaryota; kingdom Metazoa; phylum Platyhelminthes; class Trematoda; order Opisthorchiida; family Opisthorchiidae; genus Opisthorchis; species Opisthorchis viverrini. Next base: position 4,503,215 of record NW_008751663.1, read on the forward strand.
TGCTGGCCTGGTTGTTTTCTTTTCTTTTTTCTTTTTTCTCTGTTCTTACTTACTCCGCGTTCTAGTCTAGTTCATGCACTGGACTACTCTATAAACTCTGTCTAGCGTCTATTGTTCTCGGCCAAACTCTACTGACGAAAACCAAACCAAAATTATCTCTTTTCTTCCTCAAATCAATGTGTGACTTAATCACATACTAATTCTAATTATGCAGTGTTACTGGCCTGGTTGTTTTCCATTTCTCCAGTCAACCTACACCTTGTCTTGTCAAGTCCCCACCCCGGATTACTCTCTCTGCTCTGTCTAGTGTGGCGTTTCGTACCTTTATTCAGCTTCCATTATAACGCTATATATTTCATCAATTACATAATCGTTTTTTATTTGAATACAAAAAAACTACAAAAACGCGCACTCGTACAGTTTCACAGAATACAAGCGTGGTCACGTGCTTCGACTCTCTCTTCTGATTTCGCTCGCGCTTGCAGCGGCCATTCGCGAGTCTCACGTACTAACTCTGGTACCAAAGCATTTAAGACCATCTTCGAAATCTATTATATGTGGGAACTGTTCAGATGAAGACTAGTGGACCAACATAATTGGATTATTGTTTATTCGCTGACCTGGGCCAACGACGAACCATCCTAAAGATAACAATTTTTAGTGGGTCTGTTCCATCTGACCTCTTTATTTTTGTGTATCCAACCTAGCGTTATTATTTTTATTTCTTTGCCACACACTCCTAGTAAACTAACTTATTGGGTAACCAGACCACTGCACTAGTACCTAGTGCTCTCAGTCTAACTCTAACTGATAGAAACCAAACCAAAGTCGACTTTTTCTTCATTTCATTATCAGAGCGCATTCTGCGCTTATGTATATTTGATGGTTAGCCACAAAAAACACTCCCACACACGACATCGCGGAATGCTTCTGCGCGAAATGGCAGTCCGCACCAAACCTCCGACGACGTTTAGCCATGGTGCGATCGCCGTGAGTATCAACATTCCAGCCCTACCGTCTCATTGACAACTGTCATTTCACTTCTTCCCCGCGACTTGCCTATACCAGCGTCTGTATGCTGTTTGCTTGTTCGAATCGACTGGGCTGTCTTTACTGGCCTTGCTTTCCCCGACCAGAAAAACGGTAGCTGGAGTATTTATTATTAACCGAACCGCACTTATGACTGCCTGGATGGTTTTAGAACTTGAAGGTCTGGTAGCACGCACGAGGGAGGGAACCTCGTGTGATGGACAGGTATGCTCTGCAGGGAGGGTCATCCTGTCACGTTGCACCATGGTACGTTCGTATCCCCGCCACCCCTCCGGTAGCACAAATGCATCGCCCATCGCCAACGGTTCTGAGTCTGGCCTTTAAATTCAGGGAATCAAAAACTACTGCTGACTTCTGTTTGTTGCTGCTGGTGTTGGGCTCGCCTTGGCTGAGCCAGGCACCTAGCAGCGCCATAAACCACAGATGAAAAAACCGGCCTCGTCTGTAAAAAACAATAAAAAATTAGAAGTTCATTTGGTATAGCCCAAAGATACTCTGCAATGCCCATGGCCTACATCGGCGAGTATAGCTGTATCTGCCTTCGTCAGAAAAGAGGCTACAACGCGCCAAAGCCCATTTCGTCATCCAAACAGAGAATACATCTATCCGCTACGAGTGGTAGACACGAAAGTCATCATCGCTATGTACCATCTACAGATTAGAGCTGATAGCGGTGCTTCGGGGAATAGTGACTATTTTTCTTGCACACACTTTCTTACCCAACTCATGTAATAAACACCAGATTAGCCAGTTAACTTAGAAATCCACTTCCGCCAGCCCTTATGCAACTGATATCCCCTCAAACTCACCATGTTTTGCGAATCTCTTCCCATCCCCTCATCTTCCTAAGCTTTGAACTTCGGAAGTGCCCGTTTTGGACGACCTGATTAGCTGATATCCACTCCACCGGGATCACCAAGCGAACCAAGAAAAACTACAATCCCATATCGGCTTCGTTCCAGCTAGTTTCCTCGACAAGGGTGAAATGAATACCGCTGCCCAACGAACTACACACCCCAGCCGAATAATCTCAACTGTGACGTCCGTCACGGGGCCATCCAAAAACTGAGAAAGTCAGGCCAATAATGGCACGGCACTGCCATACTCAGTTTGATAGCACACCAGCAACTATTCCATCCCTCCTCCCAACCGAGCCCTCTTGCTTACTCGTTCCATTGACTTCAAATTCGACAAACTCCCCAGCTGACCCAAACTGCCTCCATGACATTCATTTCAACCTGTTGGACTACTAGTTCGAATTCAACCACCTCTGTGTCCCCACCCAACCCAACCCCTGCACCTGACCTTCCTACGACAGTGCAACCAGTGAGTCAGCTGGTTCTCAGATTGCACCATATTTCTGAGATTAAACTTGCAATCTTCTCCGAATTTAAATTTTCCCATCTCCAGCTCCACTTTTGCTCGTTGTGACTTCATTTACCCAACCGCCCAAGGTCACTCATGACCAGCAATGGTTTTCAGTTTTATTTCATGTCAGCCGACTGAGCCTTTGAATTAGCCGGACCTCATGCCCATTTTTCCTTACAAGTTGCGGAAAAAACTATTATTATTGTTTCCTCGAATACTTCCTACTGTTTATGACATTGTTCTCATTTCGCGCAACCCCCACTACCCGGAGATCCCACAGTGATGCCCCATTCTGACTGTAAACGCATGATCACGCCAGACCGGATAACAGGATTAGCAGTATTTCTAATTCCCGCAAAAACTGCTGTGATCGTCGTAAAATATCCACAGAGTTAGAGTGCTCATACCTTTTCGTCGCTCAACACCTGGTGCTCTTCCACAATGGCCTAATTATACAGCAAAACCTATTAGGTCTCGAAAACTCCAAGAAAGTTCCTCGTCATAACGAGGTGATTTTGTGCACTATAAAAGAGTAAGACGTGCATACTTTTCAAGGAGTACAACTATCTTTCAACTGATACGAGGATCCACATCAAATCAGTTCTCGGCCAAAAATTCACCGTACCCATAAAATGCAAGTAAAGACTGAAGAATTGTATCCATGGAGCTAGTTGATGCTAGTTGTAGTGTCTGTAATCCGTTGTCACATTTTCCATTCTTCCTGAACTTAAACCACACTTTATAAATGTCGTACATATTATATCATGACGTTTGTTTAAATGTTTCGAATACACAGCTTTCCGGTTGGACCTGCTGACTTCTTGCTGAACGAGTGTATTTACGCTCCGTTGAACTGTTTGTTGATTTCTGAACCAGTGGGACTAGATCTCTGTGTTTGTGTCAACTGTTGAACGTCACAACAAATCCTCGTGGCATTTTTTGGACGTGAATAATTTTCCTATCGTGGAATATATTACTCACGCGGAACCATCCGTGGGAAATTTCGACGAGTGAATGTTTCCTTTCACAGCCGGCTACTGCATTTGGATCGGTGTAGTGGACTATTGGATCTACACATTCGTGAGTCCTCATTTGACTACTCATTTTTTCCTATTGTGATTTTGTGATTTTGTATTGGTTACTCCGCTTGTTAATTTGTCCGGACACGCTGATAAGGTCCTAGTCCACTACATAGTGTGTAGACGGACTACTTTCAGGCTTTACACGGGTAGTATATCCATGCATCTGGTGTACTAGTTTGATGCGTCAACCTTTTCAGTATAATCGACCTATGCTCAAAGTTTAGAATAACAGATTTTCTTCCACGAACATTGCTATGTGAATATTTTTCTGGACCTATTAGCTATGTTTGCAGGGGTGTTGAACCAGTCCAAACACTGACCTTGGCTTAACTAACGGACCAAATGCCTGTTCAGAGCTAACATACACCCTAATGAAGCCCACATTTTTTCCCTAATCATCACTAAACATGCACTCTTTATGGCGATGCAAACAATAATTAGTTGCTACCAAAGGATGCTGATTTGTTAATGCATAGAATGACTTCATTCGTAGCTGGAAGTTTATTTTTACTTTTATACACCAACCAGCATGAAACCACTATATTAACCCGTAGCTCAAAACGTGTGGAACAGAATAGTTTTGCATCCATACGCCCGATTGGACAAAAACAAGGAGGTTATGATTACTAGTGCCATAATTAAGTGGCCGGAGCTTTCATCCTAGAAGTCTCACTTGTCACGTCGTTACTGACCATGCCTTGTAATTCCGTATTTGACAGATAGGTTGCGCCATATCCTATGCAAGTGCGAGTTATTCGCACTGCTGATCAGCCGCATGTAGCTGGGGGCAGGTGTTCGAGCTTTGTTGAGCAGCAGCTAATCGAATGCTGTCAGACACTATAGCAGGCCGCTGAGTGACTTGGTCGGTGGATTTGTGCCACATGACCAAGGTGGGCGCAGCGTTAGCACGAAACGATTTGGACAGCGCAGGACCAGCTTTCCCAGAAGTATAGCGACTGCCTCGGCTATAGTCAAGCGACGGCGTTGGATCGATACCGGCAGTCTTTTAGGTACACGGCAAATTACATGAAATGATTAGTTCGGAAGGACTACGTGTCCGACGTCGATTAAGTTGAACGAACATGAGGTTTTGGCTGAACTTTGGAGTCTATTGGTGAGTACAGCTGAGACAGTCACTAAACTTCTGCGAAACCCGGTACTGTGTTATCAAAATCGTTTCGTACGAACGGTCAGTCTTCCTCGGTCATGTGACACGAATCAAACAGCCGAGACACTCACAAACCCTCCAGACTGTTTCACAATGTTCAATTAGATGCGACGTTTGGGGGAAGTCAGCCAATCGTTCGTGTCTCTGCGTTTTCTTCATTTCATTAACCAGTCTTCACTGCTCATTTCATTTTTCTTCCTGTTTTCGCCAGTGGAAATGGACTGACCTGACGACAAGATGCTGTTCATCACGTTGCTCTTGTTCAAACCAGGGGAAATTTAAGCATCACTTAATGAATTACATTTTTTGGAGGAGATAGGCATTCATTCAAAGTTAGGTGGAAGTAGTAAAAAGGCAATTATAGGTGACTAAAAATGGATGGAATAGCTGCATCTAGTGCTTCGGCCAATTATTATGCATACATCAAAGGTTAATGCCTGATCATGTTGCCTGCAACAGGCAGTTATATGTAGTATTCAATCAGCTAACAAGCAGTAAGTCTAGAATTCTTTGTGCGTAATATGGAACAGCTACAATATTGGGCTGTGCAGGAGAGTTGTGCAGTGAAACCAAGTAACCTGAAGAAATACCAGTCACAAGCACTACCAAGCTCGGTGGGCCAAACAGCAAATTAACATAATGGGTCGAAAGGAGAGTTTGGTTTCACTGTAAAGAAATGCGTTGGGACAGATTCAACAGTCTGGGGTTCACCTGACTTGGTGATCAAAAAGCGGATATTTCAGAAGCTAGATCTGTTACGCGCTTGAAACTGGAATGTATCCTCGACGAGCCCCAGTCGAGGAGTAGCCCAAATGTAATCCCTTTAACTGACCTTGAGGTATTGCTGTACCTGTACTTGACATGTGCCTATAGTTTCCGTTTCATAATACGGTCCTCTTCCGGTCTTCTCTTCCGCGAATGTTTGCTCTGTGTGCCTTGCGGTTACAATAATACCAATTTTTGTCTGCACAATTTAGAACCGGCGTGCGCCGTCGCTACATCCTCGAGAATGTCGAACGCCGCTGACTTCCTGAAGTCCGTGCTCTGTGTTGCGGTTACAATAATCCCAATTTTTGTCTGCACAATTTAGAACCGGCGTGCGCCGTCGCTACATCCTCGAGAATGTCGAACGAACCTGAATTCCTGAAGTCCCACGCTACAGTTCCGTAGTGTCTTGATGGGACAATTTTGTTGCTGTGAAAATCAGATAGGGACGCCAACCAACTACATAAATTGGCCTAATTGAAACATTCTAATACAGCGAAGATTTGACGACTGAAATACATAGATGATATTTCAAGAAGGTAGTGCCTTGATTCACTAGGCTAGCATGAATAATTGGCGATTTTCTGATTGGCTTGATCAGAAATATCGGGGGATCTATTTGAAGGAGAGTTACGCGTCAAGTCACGTATTCTATTCCTGCGATTATTTCCTGCAGTGTGGGTAGGTTCGGGCGAGACGTATTGTTCTCAAAACTGAATGTCTGTCGGAAGGCATACGAGAATTCCACCTACATGTCTGAAGGAGTTAACTGCATCACATTGCAATCAAATGTTTTCCCCTGGTAGACAATGCTACAGCAAGTTGTGCGAACGCATTACAGAACACTCGCTTCAATCTTAGTTGTGTGGCTAATCGATCGCCCGACAGTCAGCAAGCTGAGACCGGAAAATCTGCCTCATCGATCACCAAACATTCATTCCACTAAACAGAGTTCACCACACTGCTTCGTGCAATGTCATCTCCGAAGCACTCAGTGGGGGCATACTGATCAATCAAACTGACCCAGATTGAACTCACAAGAAACCTGACAAAAGCTATCAGCTTGCATTGAACCTGCGAACCGGACCTGCTAGGCCCGCCATACGACCGGCCCCATTTCACTGTTTTATTTCTATTCATTCGTATTTACGATGTAAAGTTGATGGGTGGTAATGATTTGATTTTTTGGTAGCTCGTGTGAGTTTATTCGTTGTTGATCAGGTGGCTGTTGATCTGTTCGCCGACCTTGGCAACTGGCTTGCAAACGTTTAGTCATCAGTGCGCAGTGATGATGTCTCCTTGTATGGTGACGAAACGTTTGCAAGCCAATTGCCAAGCTCGGCAAACAGACCAACAGCCACGTGATCAACAGCCAATAAAGTTGATGGGTTTTATTACACGGCGCTGAATAGATAAAGGCGAAATGTCGACATGCCGGAGCTGTATTATTTTGATGGCTTATCGAGTTTTCTGCATCGTTGTTTACAAAAACAAACAAACCTTTGTCCTACTAGTGGTTCAGCTCAGCTTGACTTGTTCTACCTGCATGAAAAAAACCAGGAGTCCATAATAAAAGCTAACACTATTTGACTCTTATTTATAACTCAAAAGTATTTTTGTTGATCTAAAAGTAATCGTATTAGGTTTCAGGATCCTAATGTGAACAACCGGGAAGTCAATTACTGTGTAGTGCTGATGACGCACTGCAGCACTAAGCCACACATGGACACAAAAACGATGGTGTCTGGACTAATGAAATTTTCGCCCGTGTCATTGAACGAATCAAAGGCCAGTGGAAACTATCAGTGTACTCGCCATTTACCGTATAATTGAGGAAAGCGGTTATTTATATCCTGGAGCCTAGTGGTCAGCACTGCGTTCGCGTGACCAATTACAGTTAGCTGAAACAGTCACTCTTATATAACAAGGCGAATTTTCAGAAACAACTTAATCGTATAAAACCCGAACACGTCTAATATACACAGAGAAATTTGCACGTGATACTGTTTTGACGTGGTCTAAAAGGTTTTTGGTTTCTGCGATTATTGTTGGTTTTATGATCTCTTAGAAATGTTTGGCGTTTTTCGCTTTTCTCTATTTTTCTTATTCCTTAGATGAATTGAGGATCAACTTGATTCACATCCTTCGTAGGCACAACAGTCGCAATGGATGCGCCAGGAAGATGTTAACAACAAGGCGGCTAAACTTCTGGACAGTCACCAAGTTATTTTGTACGTTTTTGTTGATGAAGTTACAGTCTTTCAGAAGTATACGGGTACCAGTTTTAGGAGCTTTTTACCTTCTGTCTCTCGTGAACAGTCTTCTACCCGGCCATTTTTTCTGTGCTCTAGGATTACATTGATGAGCTAGGCAGTTGAGTAAGCACACGGTCTTATTCTAATTCAGATTTGTTTGCTTTAAGTCAGAAATTGCTCTGATGAATAAATCAGGTTTTATTGAAGAAACTGGGGCAGGATGGCTCAGCGGTTAGAGCGCGAATTTACTGATCGAAAGGTCCGTAGTTCGAAACCGTCCCTGCCCCTCGACTTCTCCTGTCTGGGCTTTGGCAACCTGGCAGTATGTCGGTCCTCGTGCTTCCTTTGTTTTGCATGGCAGCTAGGTACTGTAAAAATGTTCAAGCCAAACAATTGAAGAAACTGATAATGTCTTATCAAATGAAGCTCCGCTTAGCAAAGTGGGGCCTAGAGGGGAAAGATCGGAGTCGTAGAATAATCATTATCCGAAAAAGTTGACTGTATTACTTTAGCACAGTCGTCAGCAATAAACACCTGTAAAACACCATTCAGATGAACTCTCTGGCTTTTTTTGGAATGCTCAGTTCTTATTTCCGTTACTTTGGTCAAGTGGTCAGTTAGCTTCCCGAAATCTATCGGGAGAACAGTGCAATAAACTTTCCAGTTCGCTGTCCAGATTAAGAATCGCGTGGTTCTTTTCGACCTTGATTTTCTGCGAGCCAATATAATACTGACAGAAATAACCTCAACGTGTTAGTTGCGGAGTCATATATAGTTCCGATGTTGGTAATCTGATGCCGTACCTGCAGGTACTATTACCGCTCTGCTCAATATCCGTATCAGTGATTAAGAAGTTGGTGGAAAAATGGGGAGTAAGTCGATATCTCTCATAAATCTGCGTTTGTAAAATGCAATTTAACTGTTTTTGTCCACTCACTTTGGCCGGTGCAAGCGCGGTCCCTGAGAAAATGTCAAAAACTAAGAAAAGGGTGTTGTACTATCCAGTGCACTTTAAATTATGGGATAGAAGTGTGCCATTTTGAAATGCTGTGATAGAACCACCATAAGGATTACTTGTGATGTGATGTTCGTCTCCTATATGCGCTGCCAAAGTAAAACTGTCATTTTCTCACCATAAAAGATGCCGGAAAACAGAAACTGATTCGTTATTCTGATATAAACAAAGTTGCTTGTTTGATTTTATCGGGTTGAGTGTTAGCTGAACTACCTTAACAGTGACCAAACCTAATGAGACCTGACAAACAGAGTCATGGTTGACCCACTCGTTGATAATAATTGCTGCCGTGAATTCGGAAAATCCAAACATTCAAATTAGAGTTCATGTGCTGTTTTTTCTTGTTTAACAAAGTGCCCGCTCCCAGTGGGTCCGATACCTGATTATTTTGTTTTGTTCTGTAGAGGCTATCTGCCTAGAAAACGAAAACCAGGTTGTTATTTGGACCTACTAAGATTCGATGAGCATGGTTTTGCAGTCAAGTGAATTTTCTTCTGGCGCATGTATTCTGTTTATTTCATACGCTGGCAGGAGAATGCTTGACTTACTCCTCCGGCCTGTTTCTTTTGATAAAAACCAGTCATCCCTGTTTACCATAGTATGGTCAAATGTGGTGAGCCAAATTTAAGATAGTTACTCCCGGCGTAAAATGCCCAACAGTGGTCTTCAAAAGCAGTCTCACCATTCATCAACAGGTAGCTTCAGTCTAACAGATGGTTAAACAAGTACATAATCGTCATCTTTCAGCACCAGTGGTCTCTATCCGACAAAGGAAAAGTGTTGTCAATATAATTCTCAGCATAACTTCTGTGGTCGTGGGTCTCTCGTAGAAGCCGCGGCTCCGACAAATAATTATCAAATAAATTTATGGTCTGGGATTGTTGAGTCAGGGACCCGAATAAGTTGGGTGCACATTTCAAAGGATAAACTTTAGAAGGTTCATTTGGATTCAGTGATTCTGCTCGAGTTAGAATGGTAAGAAAGAAAACGGGAGGGGTACTGAGTTATGTTCTCTCAGAGAATGCACCTCTAGACAAATTTTACCGCTACTACTACTTAAAGTTTTCACGACACGTTCTGTTTAGTGAATTTACAAGGCAATTTATTTTTCGACAATATCACACAGATTAGGAAGCCTAATCAGCTACAGGCACTATAAGGCTGGAAGCACTGATCAATGTGATACATCCCAAACGGAGAACTAGATGATATGGTGAGTGAAATAAGGAAGTAGTTGGCTTCGCGTACGTCAAACATAAATTACACTTGAACCAGAGGTTAGTCATCCGGGTCGCTTAGCATTATGGTGATTATTGTGGCAAGGCTGAGAATACTGCAGTCTTCCATAAAGTCCAGTTTTGCGCTCAGATCACTCTACTTATGACCTACGCTGACCAACAGGCCTTCGAAGGGATGTAGACATTCATATCAGGATAAGCCATTCGGCTTGACAAGCGCGCTTGGGACCGTAAGCGTGCTGCAATGGAGGGGTGAAAACACCCTAGCAGCGCATGCCAGATGTTCGGAATTCAAAGCCCACCTGGGCCGGGTCACGCATGGCTGATTAACTGTAATAAAGTCTAAACTTGAGATCGGTGCTGTCCCTCTGGTGTGAATTGCACCAGGACAGGAAGAGGATTGTTCTAACGGAAGAATGATTTTTCTACATATCGGGAACAAAGAGTAAAGTCAAACTAATTTGTGTTGCAAATGGATAATCTTCGAGTATTCTTTCAGGTCGGGAAACTAGTTCATCAGGAACGAAGTCCCGGAAAACACTAGTGTGCAGTGAATTTGATACTATTTTTAGAACGATTCTTGTAACTGGGCAACGAACAATCTAACAGCGAAAGATTTGCATTTTGTGGAGGTTGTTATTTCAAAAACCAGTTTAGACCGTCAGAAGGCCTATTCACAGAATAGTTTGCGAAGTATACGGCAAAATTCGGGTGAAGTACAAACAGCCTAAACTCTCGATGGACGAGGGGAATCTTCCACAGATGGAAGCATTACAAATGACTGCTGAGGTTAAGCTAGTTTTTCTCTAAATACTAACACCCTTGCAAATAACATCTTAGGTTTGTGCTGACATTCTCGTGTCCCAATGGTCTGGCGCAGCTTGAAGAATTTAGGTGAGAACATTTTTTAATTAATTCCCTATTATTTTATGCACCCCCTCTAAAACTCAAGTCTCTTTTGGAGTAGTTTCTACCACATAGATGCAAAGCAAATTCGACATTTGTTTACTGAAAGACTCTGATATGCGCATCTACCTGTTCCAAGGGCACCGGATTTCGGAACTTAAACGCGATATGCTACCATGATGAAACATCTTTATAGTTATTACTGGGAAAAACTATGAAAATGGTCGCGGTTTCAATATTTTCTGAGATTTTGCTATTTTGCACTTGCTCTTAAATGCGAATGTGGTAAGTGGTAACTTCAGTCTTTATTTTGTAGGAAAATTAAGGAAGACTTCGCAAGGCTGTAGAAGGCATTTGACACAGACAATCAAAAGCGGACAAAAATATAGCCGTGACAATATAATAATCTAAGCTACAAAGTCATCAAAATACTTGATTGGATTATGGACAGAGATATATGGATGGCCCCAGATTTCAGCGATGGTGAAACCCAAGTTGCCCGCGCTTTTCATCCATCCCATCCATCCAACAAAGAACAAAAACTTGCAAAGAATTCTTAATTGAAGTGCAGCAATCACGTGACAAACACCGCAACAGAGAGTGATACGCAGTTTTTCTTGAGCTTGGAAGGAACTGTTCAGAGTCGGTTTGTTCCCTTTCATTGAATGTTCTATTTTCAGCGATTCTTACAACCGGTGACAATTAGGGGGAAGTTGAATGTTCGCTTGCATATTTACTAGAATCGATAATATGGTATTGCTTTCTATGTCTCTATAGGTTGCGCGTTTGCTGATAAGTCTTATTGCAAACGCCGCTGTGGAAAACCTTGCCCTTTAGATGGCCATACTGCCGCAATGCTGCCTGAAAGGGAAAAAAGATGCTGCAGATTTCACATTGCAACAACGTGCTACGGTTTTCCCCCTGATTTTTCGGCTGGTCGTCGTTTGCAGACAAGTAAATGTGCATCACAACTTTGCAGGTGTCGGTAGTTTCTGCCGCAAAATACACACTGAAATGCCTTCTTGGCCGAGTGCTGAATAGGGTAAAGAAACTCCTTGCGGCAAACTAAACATGAGTGTGGAAGGATTGATGGCCCATTTTGAGCCGTACGCGGCTGGTTAGGTTTTGTTGTCCCCTCAGCTCTGTTTATCTCTGTCGAATAAGTTATGGCCAGCGTAGCGTTGTGCAGTGCATCCGAATCCGTTTCTGAAAATAAATAACCGAAATTTCTTGATGCCATTCAGAAAGAACAAGTGCGGAAGTCTGCTGATTAGGAACATATTACAGAAATGAAATCTAGTAGATCGTTGGACACATTACCTGAGATAATCTTAACTCGGCCCATGAGAATGAATAATCAGGTAGACTTTCAAGATAAACCGGCCTTAAATGAGAACTGATTACCATTGAGTAATGTTTGTCAAAAGGCAACAAATAAGAAAAACGGTATAACTGTTATTTTTGCCTAGATGTACTTAGACTTTTGGTGTACCGAAAAAAATCCTGACTTTATTCAAACAGTACTCTGTCATTTTTTCCTCATTGGGCCGTCTGTTGCATAATCTTTTTAGAAAATGTTGGGCAAGTACAATGTTTTTTGTTTGCGTAATAATGACCGTATTTGACTTTTAAAACACAGAAACTCACAAAATGGTGCGTATTCCTCTAACTGACCGACCGGCTGATTGACTGAAAGTTTCGGAAACAGTCAACGTAGATCAGTTAATGTACATTCAAATCCACAACTCTTTGAGGATCTTCTATTGAGGAAAGAATGCACAAGTGTATACCGCGTTCAGCATCATTTGCCATCGGTGAAAGATATTGTCATCTTTACTCAGTAGATTTTTGAATAGATAACTTACGATTTTCCTGGCCTATTGATGCAGAAGCGTAAAGTTTTATCAAAATGAGCACACAAAGTGCGAATCCTAGGAGCATTTCTGATCGAAAAACTTTGTAAAGTGCAGAACATAGATAGATCAGTTAGGATTTATGAACATTTGACAACCAACTGGTGTTCTACAAGCAATTCAACCAACCGCATGCAGGCAGAAATACCAACCAATTATCATCCATGAGCAGCCGACTGTTAAATCAGTTGAGTAGTCTATTCACACAAACCAAAAGTTGGCATAAAGATTACGGTACTTTTCAAGTCCGTACGGGTTCTAGGAGGCAAATGAAACCGTTACAAACAACTTGGGCTTCGGTGTTTACCCGACTTCCGCTTGAAACTACATCAGTTTCCAAAAGCAATAACAGTATTCATAGCCACAAATGGCAAGCGAATTTCAGATGAAGTTGGTAAAATGCAGACGACAGCTTCAAAATCAAATGAATTTTTCTATAAGGCATTCATTTATTACTATTGCACCTAGTCAGCGATGGATGAATGTTGATGGGTGAACTAACAAACCGCTCGGCAATAGGTTTTCAGTAGGCCGAACATTAAACTGTGTGTATGGCGTAAGTTGCTACATCTTGTACATCAAGTTATGAAAAACATAAGGTCGTACACCATCGATATACTTCTCAAAATCATTTGCGTCGCTATTTCATATTATCAGTTGCGCGTAGGGTGGGTTTGAGAGTCGTACGGGTCCGTTCCTGGGAAATCAGGCACGATGTCTGGATTAAATTGAAATATTACGACGAACAAACAACGAATAAAAGAATCTGCCCAAATCTCGAAGCCTGTAGTTTTCTCTTTTCAGTGGTGGCGTCCTTCCATTAAATAAGCCTGATCCTCATAATGGCAGAGAACTTAATGACTCTGGCATCTTCAGACGCAGATTGATGAGGAAATGAATTGTCAAAGTCCGATTAATCTGAAACCGCTGTGGTAAACTTTACGGGCCGTTCGACAGACTGTGAGAGAACTCCGGTACATGCCAACCAAATGCAAATGAAAATTTCCCTGTGTTTTGAGTATATTGTCTACCCACCCCTTATTTGACAGTTTTCCACTCCAAAGAGATCATCATTAAAAAAACCGAGAGTGAACACACGATGCTGTGCGCACTGCTGTTGGTGAAGATGATGATCAAAAATGAAGAGATGGGGTTATTAGAGGTGTTATTCAGACTGTGGCTAGTTTTTAGAGATTGCGTAAACACTAACATACACGGTGACATAAGTATACAAGTTGAGGGTCTTTAACGATTCGCCATAAATAACAGCTAACCTGAATTCATGTAGGGTATCCGAACAATGAGCGCCTACAGTTCTTTGGATCACAGAGAAGACAGAAACGATTTCCCAAGGCTAACTCATCAAAACATACCCCAAACTGTTACTCATACATCGGCAGCCCGTGCAATTTCGAGTCTGAAATGCAACGTTTTTCAAACCATCAATAATTATAACGAATGTGGAATTTATTTGGAACGGGAAACTACATAGTGTGTTTCTGTTTTGAGTTAGTTTCAATCCCGCAGGTGAAATTACGCAGCGGTTTTCTATTGAGCGTTTTGTGAAGCTAGTTGTAATGTAACAGGTTAGTTTCATTCTTAAGTTTATCTGTCAAATTGAATACTCGAGAATTTTGATCAAAAGTTGACAGTGAATCTCACTACGGAGGAATGTTTACCATCGGTTTTAATTGCAGTGAATCTTTGTTTGCAACTTTGAAGCTTTAGCCATAAACAAGTGTGACTTTTTACGGAGTAAGAATGTCTGTCGGCTATTGGCAAACAAGCTTCGTGGGGCTTTGTTTTCGAGTCTCCCTTAGCAAGAACTTTTTGGGGGAAATTTTTGACGCGAAGTTTTCCGATTAAATGTAAGTACACACAAAGCACGTACAATTGTACATCCCTGCCATACGTTCAAAAACTTTCAAGTGTCACACGTGCCAATGAAGGTGTTGTGGATAACTAACTCGTGGCTTTAATGGATGAATTTGATAAAATATTTGTGATTTCGGTGCGTGCTCAAATGTGTGTATCATGTGATAAGTCTAAAGAGAAAACGATGTCTGCATGTTGCACTAGTGTACTGTGATGCACTGATACAATACAGAGTTGTCTTCAATTTCATCGAGATAACAAAGTTTGGTCACGTCATTTTTAGTAATTTAAAATTTATTGATGATTTTATTCAATGTAGAATTCAATTAAAGCTACGAACACATAAGGTTTGGGGCCTTTTTCGATGTCGAATATTAACTAGATGTAATTCTTAACACCACGTGTTCATGCTTTGAACCATTTTCTTGCAAAAATTATTAATCTAATCAACCCGCTAAAGGTTGTGCGATAATTCCATTGACCTCCACTGAATAAAAGGTATTCAATGATAACCTTTCAACTAGTCAGTGAAACCTGTTCTTTTTTTTCTGGCCGGTCGGTCGGTTTCGAGTTTTGGTTAACCATCGTGAAAGGCAATCTAGTGAAGTTACAATTAGTAGTAACTGGCTGCTTATACTTCGTGCTATTTAGCATCAGTCTTTAGTAGGGTGGTTTTATTTTATCCTAGTCAAGCACAGATGAACCACACACTTCAGTGGACATAGATACAGTGCAGTAACTGCATAGATAATGGAAATTCCACGCCACAACTCAACACATATCTTGAAGGGATCAAACAGAGTTGGCGATGAGTAAATTGTGTCCAAAGAATGATGTATGGGAAAATCAAGTTAAAAAGCATCACAAATATAAAACAAGCGGGATACTGGACAGTTGACATCATATTATTAAGCCACTGAGAAAGCAACTGTGAAGCTTGCAAAACAGGGGAGAGGCTGAAAGTTAATTTTCATGTTCGAACCTACCAGGAACGTTGCTTTCAATAAAGGTCTGTTTGTCACTGCACCGCCATTACCGAATGCCACAATATAACCAAGCTTGGGGAAAAGTTGTGCCACAAGTTGCTCTCACAGAACTGGAAAGAATTTTTCTGTTTGACGATATTCTGTAGACGCGTTTATGGGGTTCTGCTTCAGTTCGTTTTTACTACAATACGCAAAAACAGCAAACGCAACATTAACATATGTTCCTAAGCAATTACTAGTAACTCACAAAATGAGATGTTTTGGCTTCTACATCGCGCTAACGGAAACACGAATATGGAGGTAATAAATTTGGTAGTGATTCTTTAAACACGATCACTGACAAAAGTCAGACGCCTAGTATGGACCAAGATGGCCTGCAGTCAAATAAATCTGAGTGGCACTGAGAAGATGTGTTGGATATTCCGTCAAATCATTGGATAAATTCCCTTAAATATCACGCTTCTGACCAAGAAACGGCGTCAAGTTAATGTGACGTGTGTGTATTGCGTTGCACTAAACCTCCACCTGAACAGTTAACTCCGCATAAAGGCCAGTCAGATACTGAAACCGAAAAATGCCCCTGAAGTAGATGTGGATGCTTCATAGCCCTGCACGTTAAGGCTAACACACATTCTAAAACCCTCATCGCAGGTAATATATGTGTAGCTATCGATGTTTTCTGGGTCATTTGACCTATATAGTTGTTTGAATCAGTGAAATACTTTGATTTAAATTTCCACTTCAAACCATTGATGATGTTTTCCGTTTTGTGTTAACTGGTTAGATTTGGAATGAAATGAAGAAACACTTGCCACTAAACTATTTATTCTTCAACCAGCATCGGACTGAGGGGGCGCGCTATACAAAGTCCGGGCCACTAGGAATGTATTTTAAATATTGTGTAAATGGCTATGGATCCTATCGACGTGCCATCTTTGTTTCACAGACTAAGTGATAAACGTTTCCTTTTACAAATAACCAGGTAGTTGTAAGGCCTCATATTGTTTCTTAAAGTGAATGACACTTCAGGGACTATCATGTATATCTTAATCAGTGATGTTAATTTAATTATCTTCAGAAATATGTCTTCGTGGGTACTGAGGAGTGAGATGTAAACGTATTATGTGCAACACAATTGTATGCTCACTACTTCACCTGGTTGACCAAAATTTGACTCTCCGCTTTACACTAGGGAATTAATTGGTAGTCTTTTGATGACAATACGTGGTAGCAGAATGAGGAACCTTTCTGCATAAATGGATAAATCGGGTTTTGTTTCACAAACTTTGGACAGCAATAGAATCCTGGGTAGTCCTGAGTCGATGACACAAAGTTCATAATATTCTTGGCTTATTCTAGAAATAATAAAACAATCAAAACGTCTTCCAATGAATGGGCTGCTCTGGAGTGAAAATCTAATTATTTGAGTCCACAATGACTGTGTTATCTTGCAATTTAATTGAGAGCTTTTCAGGAGAAATAAGTTTACCTTAAAGTGGACAAAAGAGATTGTGCTGTAGAGATGCGATCAAATAAAACTGAGTAATATTGTACTACTCCTGCCACTTGTCTTTTTTGAGTAAGTTAATTACGTATAAAAGCAAGTAGAAAATTGCGTTGAAGTGTTTCATTTCTAAAAGCTCTTAAAAATTCAAATGATGATGATTCACAAACATGCCTTAAAATGTATTTCGTGGTCTTCCCACCGGTACACATGTTTCCACCGAACGCAGTTGGCTTGATAAAGAACAGTGTTCAGGAATAAGGTCCACTGCTGAGTGTTCTATAATAATTTGCAACATTTTGGCATACACAAGCTCGTATCTTGAGTTGAATTTGATATTAAGTCCAGTGTGTGCTTTTCTGGAATTTGTGTAGAGAGGTGTGTTTATGCATGCAAAATTCTGATACTACTGTAGGCTGGAGGGATAAAGGTTTCACGGCAAATGAACAAAGCCTGCCCCAAGACACCTCTCTTTGGGTTTAGATATCATATTCAGGTACTATATACCGAATTCCGATGTATTATACTAGCCATGCAGTTAAATAATTTGGTGAGCATGCAACTCGTTACTTTCTTGTGATATGCTATACTGACTTTGTCTACAGAAATTTACAGAATGGAACCAGAAACACCTTATGGCACATTGTGGTGGACTGAACAAAACGTAGCAGTGGGATATTCTGCCATTTAAGAGAATTTAGATCGCAAACCAGAAATTTGAAGTTATTCACAGAGGACTTCATGATTATGGCTTACGTAAAATCTAGTTGTGATTTTTCCTTTTGTGGGTATCTTTGCTACACCAATATTGTTTCTACATAAACTTCCAGCGTTAATGAAATTTATTGTATGAAGTTTCAAAACATGAGTTGTTTAAGCTCAATTATATTGCATAAGTTTGTTCACATTTTACCTTCTGTTAAGCATGCTCTGACTTGGTAAAACGCACAATACAAAAGTGGAGACAGTTAAAGGGCATGCTATTCTTCAACTAGTCAGTATGTCTTATCCCCATTTTCCAACCATTTGAAGCAGAACGTATTCAAAGAATGAAGTTTAAATATAAACCTAAAAATGGTATCTATACCATGTAGGGATATCTCAGTTTCTTTCAAGTCCCCTGAATGTAATAGATGAAAAAACGCGGAACTTCACGGAGGTGTTATTACCTGCAGCTGCAAATGTGTGCAACATACACTACGGAGGTTGAACTGGCTGAGTCTTTTAACGCGGAAAAGTATCAGCAACTGTATGCTCCCCAAATACAAAGAACAAAACAAGCTTTATTTTTTGGATGGCGAGATTTTTCAAGTCTCTAGAACGCGAATTTACTGACCAGAAGGTCCGTGGTTCAATCCCGACTCCTGCCTCTCGACTTCCCCAGTGTAGGCTTGAGCAACTTGGTAGTATCCCAGCCTTCGTGCAACCTTTGGGTAGAATGACACCTGGACACAGGGAGCGTGTTACAGCTGAACGATTTTTTAATTATTTTGTTCAAGAAATACACTCTGTTGCGCATCAATCTGGTTTTGACGAGACTCGCCTGAAACACAGAGGAACTTTCCGTTCTTGACCTTTTTGAAGGAGGCCTATTAAAAAGTTTGCGTGTTACGTCTATAACACTTACCTTTAAATTCACAGATTTCCTCCCGAATATTTTGGATTGGGCTTTTATAGAAATTCCCAATTCAGGTTAAACATTCATGCGGTAGTTAAGTATGTATACAATCCCCTAAAATTACACTGAGAGAAAAAGTATCTGTCACATCAGTCAGGTGGGCCACATTTGGTTACGCGCAAAACTCCAAACGCTCGGTCGTTCAAATGAATTTTTACCAACAAGCCCGACATTATGAATACAACAATTTAGTTCTACAATTGTCCGAACCTCGAATCGTGTGGTCAGGCCGGTTTCTTTACACGAGGTTAGGTACTGCCAATGAGAAGTTGAATCATGTACAAGCAACCATGCGTCCAACGAAGTTCTCACCTATTCGGGACAAATTGTTCACAAGGTAATTCAGCCCACTTGGTCGTATTAAACTAGTAACGCACTAGCAAGACGAAGAAACTGTTTACGTTGAAGCCTAAATAGGATAGAAGGAATAGGTACAAGACGGACACAACGAAATTAATCAAAATATTCAAAAAGAAATTACATACCGCTTTTCCCGCGCAGATTTTATAGTCGATAAAAAATGTGTCAACTGCAGTCAGTTGAACACAGAAAGTCCCAACCCTTTCATTAAGGTACATCGAGACTAAATACATTGTTTTAGCACTCGATGAGACGTCTGAGTGATTCATTGTGGTATTAACAGGGGAGTGATATCTGGTTGGAAATTGCATTCTCCTTCTTCGATGAACTCAGGAATGGATGCTGAGAAAATATTTGTTTGGTTTTGGAAACTACTTCTAGCTGCCTATTTCACAGCATTTTGTGAGCAACATTTCATAACCCGAAAAATTCCAATCGTATGAAGCTTTCTGATATTTTTCATGATAGGTTCATTTGCACTTGTAATCTCCGGGTGGCGTGCAACATTGAAACATGGTAATAAATAACGAACTAATATATAGAAGCATGAAAACATAATGTACTATTTTATCAGTCGCTAAAAGCGCGAAATTTAATAAAGCATATGCCTGATGAAATATAGAATGTTTGCCTTTTCACTCGCTTTTGGTGGTTGAAAAAGGTCTATTAAATCTACCGTGAATCAGTCAAAGACATCTGAGATATTTGAGTACCATTTATGAAGCGTGATACATTTGTGAATTTCAGTGTAATCAACACAAGGTCAAACAAAGTAAAAAGAACGTTTGAACCCTTGGGACACGGATCGGCAATGTTTCGCGTAAACAGTGAACAACAAACGCAATATACAATACAAAACTAAGGACTGGTAAAATCGCCTTAAACAAAATGAATATTTATGCTTTGTTTTCCCTGATTAATCGGTATACATTCGATTTAGCGATAAAAACTAGGAGATCTGAAAGTAGCGTTTTGACATCACGAAATTGTTATTCATAATTTGGGATATCAGCCACCCAAATTTGTTCGCCTACTGTGATGTTGTTTCTAAGTTCAAAAATACTTATTATATTCACTGAATGACCACTTATGTTTCGCGTGCAGGAATTTTCAATGTTTACCTCCAAAATTATTGAACAAATGATGTTAGGCTTGTGGGGTTTCGTGGAATTTAATTCATCAGTTTTCAGCTGTCAGAATTCATGTACTTTGTTTAGCCCCCTTCTGATGATCGCTTGTGTTGCTTGGATTTTATTTACATTTGACATATTGCCTATTTTTTGAGACTATTTTGACGAAGTCTAATCGCTAGTTGAAGGGGTACTTTGTAGTAGGTCCTCTGCTTACTTGATCTTACCGGTCGAAAATAGAGAACGCGGCGAATTAAACACCACTATTTCTTGGCGCAGCATACTCGTAGCATTGCACAGTGCAAACAGAAAGCACTTCAAACGTCACGAGCTTTGGAGCTTTGGCACACTTTTCGCCGGCAACCCGTTCAAAGTAAGATGATGTTCTTTGTTGCATATTCACGGAGATAGCACACAACCCTTATAATGCATTTATTTTGTAAACGACCCCAAGGAAAACCCCGCTGAATTTCTCGCTTATGATGTTTTTAAGCGACTGACTGTGCTACACCTTATGTTTCAGTTGGTAAAGCAACAGCAGTTTAAAAACACTGTGGTACATGATCAATCTGAACGAGACAAATAAAGCAAAAGAGCAACTGGAGTATTTGTCTGCTCACTGTCCCCTTCAACACAATGTTCAGCGCAGCATGCGTTGAATAGGGTGTAGCTGCTTACAGCTTCTTTATGTGCATAAGACGATGTGACTAGCAAGTGAAACCAAGGTAGACTTGGAGTGACCCTCAAGTTTTTCCAAGCTCAGATCATTAGCTCTAAACTAATAATCTGTATGACTTCAAGAGAATTCAGCCTATGTCACTGCTTGCTTTGTGCTAATATTTTGCATACCTTTGAGTACATACTGATTATTCACTTTAAGCTTGATTTATTTACTAAAAATACTTAAGGTTCAAATAAAACTGATTGTTTGTTAATTATGCTTGTTGTTTTTGGCACCTGTTTACTTTGAATCGTGTCTCATCTAATGTGCTTACCCGCACACAAAGCCCATTTTTTGTGTGTTTAACGGAGGTGAAGTTGGGAATTCGGCCGTTCTCAAGAAAAGTTGGAGCATTGCAAATGACTCTTTGCTTTTCATCATTTTTTTCCCTATCCATATCACCATGATGAGTTAATAAGTTACCGGTAGAAATGATTTTCAACTGAATTATTGGAAAACAACAGTGGATTTCTTCGTTCTTTCTTTGACACAGTGTTCGTTCATGACGATTTCAGACGGAAATCCTAAAATATGATCCTAAAAACCGTTCAATATGTGCCCCACAGCTCAAAGAGACACTACGGCGAAAAATACAGATTTGTGAGCATCAAGCATTTTATCATTTATTTTTGAAGAGCATGGTCACAAACATAAAAAGTGAGTGCAAGCGTGAATGCGAAAGAGTAACAGGAGAATATGGGAGAAAAGAGAGAAACGTCTCATTCGAAATCATGCCAAGGACTGTGCCAGTCTGATGAGGTGAATCCCAAAGTATGTAAAGATTTGGGTATGGGAACACGCGTCTAAAGACCAACAACCAAAGAAAGGACAAGCAATAGTGAATGCTCTTCAAAGCGCAGTGTGCGCTAGCACAGTCAAGACTCGCACATCAGGCACAAAGTGTCCGTCATACTGGGTCTGGTGTGAGATTAAATGGCAAAAATGTACCTTCAACGCCATGTGCCACGCATAAAAGTGTCATAAGTACGCAGAGATCCCACAATGGCAAGCAAACACAAGTCACTGACTGCGACCTTAGGAAGTCCAAGTCCAATAATGGCCTTAGCGGATTGAGGAAAGCAGATCCCTCGATAAGAGCTGATCATCAGTTGATAAACCAAAGACGTCTATTACAGTTGCACGGCGATCTCGAACAGCGATTAGGTCAGGTTTGATGAACGACGTAGAAGTAGTGGCTCTCAACTCCTCGAAGACGGTGTACCCCAGTCGACGGAGACGTTTTGCAAGTTCCCTTGCAACCCGATTATGACGAGCACATCTGGCATCATGCGTGACCCAGCAGGATTGCAAAATATGCACCGAACTCTCCGGTTGGCCACAGTTTCCACGACATAATATCGTCTGGCCACCATGACCATGCCGAGCGCTTCTAACTCTCGTCCTAAGCAGGTTGCATCGGAGCTGGATACCGCGGATAAACATCCGTGGAAACACTCGTTCTGGGAATACGAGCCATCGATTCGAGAGAGGCTTAGCTATGCCAATGGAGCCGATATTTTACAAAAAAATAGACAGTAAAATGGGTTTGAGTGATGCAAGCATACCTTGACTAATCTATTTACCAGAAACCTGTTGCAGGAAAATTTTCAGTAAAATTTTGAGGGGTGGGTTGGTAGCTCATCGAGCTCATCTTTCTATCGATTCTATCATTGATTGCGAGCCATTAAGGTTCCAAAGAATGATAAGTGACATTGCACCATGAATAAGAGCAGCCTGTGCAATGCTGATTAATTCAGTCTGCTATCTGACAATGCGTTTTAAACAGATCAGCAAAAGAATCCTATTGTTTCGGCATTCACATTTACATTTGACATCAGTAACTTGAGAGCAGGTACCAAAATCTTTGTGCCCTCTTCCAAACCTTTGAGTTAAAAGAAATGTGGGACATTGGCTAGTCCCGTTTTTTTCCTGACTCCAGAAGGACTGGTGGCATCCTTGTCTTTTCAAGTGCCGATTACACAAGATCCTCCAGATCCAGCGAGTAAGTCACTCCTGACAGTAACCAAGACTACTGCAAGATCACTGGCAGCTCCCACCCTGGCTGTTATAATTGGCATTGACATACTGTATGAGATCCCGGAGGAAAAAATATTAAATTTTATCGCTCCTCATCGGTAGAGCGCGTCCGGCAAAGGCACAGAACGCCTTAAGGTTTACAAGTTTGTGTCCGCAAGCACAAAAGAAGTGCGTATAAGCTATCTGACGCCAATTGAAACCATCATTTGATCAGATTTTATGATAAAAGGCATCCTTAAATGTCGTTTTTTCCATCCTGAACGTCACTAAAGTATATAGCATTACAAAAAAAACAGCAGAGCGGTTTAAAAACTTGCCACTCAACCTTCCGTCTACTGCAGGAAAGCCGCTTCAACCATTCAACTAGGTTCTATTTGCGTTTTAAGTCAGTAGCATATAGCACTACACCATTACCAAAACGCAGCAGCCAGTGTTGGGAGCAAAGTCAATGGGACTAAAGAACTTACAGCCCGCTGTTAGGCGCCACTGTCCTTATCGTAGTAAAGGAGAACGATCATTCCAGGGTTCAGCGTACCCGCCTTTCTTTCTACATTTGGCCTAAATTTTAACAGCTGTTTTGTCATCTGTTAGTCACATTCAGCATTCACGGCACCGCGGGCTCTGCAGTCCTATAGGCGGTACCGATTCGCTCATCTCAAACGCAGCGTAAGCCTATTGTTTTCCTCATAAGTTTGTTTGTATATTCTGATCTGGAGCTAGCGTCGCTTAATTCGGTGCACTTTTCCTCGTACAACTTTATGTTTAGATGGTTTCGACACTATTATCATGGTGATTGGATGCAGTGAACCAAATGGTCTGTCAATTGAAAATATAATATACTGGAAGTTGTGGACAAACAAGTGTCACTGGTGTATATGTTGATACTATTCAGCTAATTCAACAGAAAAGTTTGACTACCATCGGTCAGAGGAGTTGCTGATAGAAATACGGACATGATGCTGGCGGGAAAATTAAAGTGAAAAATGATGAGGCTGCAAAAGATGTGACTTGTTTTCAGAACTTTGCACCTTCCAATTGGATTACGATTCATCACACACTGATTCGGAGAGTGAAAAAGGCTATATGTGACCAAACCCAAACGGGATCATTTCGTCTCATTCGTTTTAGACAAACCTAACAAGGTTTGCCAGTCGGTAGCTCTTAATTTATGTTTGATTATATTCGAAGCAGTAGAGCAAATTCCTTCATAAAGTCATTTTTTGTAACAATGTTTGAATGTTTCTTTTACTTTTTGTAAATGCGACCTGGAAGTTCCTTATGGATTCTCTAAGTACTAACAAATCTGTTGTAAACTACTACTTGACCATCGTCCATTGATTGCTGGACGATTCTCTCCATATGATAATTAGGAGTCCGCATCTAATTTAAGTTGTGCCCTGATGATAAATGTTAGTGCAATCAAGTCTTGGTATTTTTACTAGATAATGAGGAACTGGAGTACTTGCTGGACATCAGAATAGGCCGTGGAATCATATAGTTTAAAACAACATTTTAACAAGTGATTTCAATATCAGCATCTCAACTGAAATTTTCTTTCACTCCGACAAGATTACTGGTGCAGGATGTTGTAGAGTGATGTTTGGTTTATGAAAAAAAATTGTATCACTTCTTTGACATCTGCTTTTGGTTGGTCAGCGTGTTATATGTGCACTACACTTTTTATCACAACCAGGGAGTTTTAAATGTTGTTACTTTGCTGTGAAAAATGAATTTGCATCAGTAGTTCTATGGCTTTGTACTGCACTTGAGTGGAACACTAGCTCGTTGCGTAATAGGCCTTCATTAAATACAGACAAGACTTACCTAATGTTTGTAAATTCATCTTGCTGTCAACCACTTGCATGTTTTTTCATGTTTCTATTTCAGCGCTTGTTTTCAACGAATCTTCAGACTTTCAATTATCGCGAAGTTTGATGGGTGACTAGACGGGCTACACTTCTTGTTAGCATGTATGTATTTGAGACGTCTTGAAGTTATGTTGTTAAAAACCAGAAAGGACATGTAATGAAAAGATAATTTGTCGATGTACACACACATATGCAGCTTCATGTGGCACACAAATCACGAGATTAGTTAAAACTTCGACAAAATAAAGGCTTCGTATAATAGATGGCTTAGTTTTGAGCTGGCTACCCGCACCCAGTAGCAAAATATGGTTAGGATTTGCTATTAGACGCAACTGAGTGTTTTTATTCACAAAGTTACACATTGATTTGGGTTTTCAACTGTATTGTGTGGTACACATACGATTGCGTACATTCTTCAAAAAATTTGAAGTGTAGTTAATACCATAAGAACCATGGTTTCTCGGCTTACATTCTGTCTTCTAGTTTTGTTTTTTAAAATGCAGGTTATGTCATGGAGCCTGTAACGATTTGTTTTATTATTGAAAGGAAATTAATTTGATTAAATACTTCATCCGAAAATATAATCCCTGAGCTTTACCGTCTCATCTGGTGAGTTCAACACCAAGGAACCCTTTACGACGCCTGCTGGCGGCGGCGTTCCGTACCAAGCAGAGCAGTCTTCTTCTAATTTCGGAATCGACGAAATTAATTTAATCTTGTTGACGCAGCCTGTTTGTTGAGCACTTCCAAACTACTCCTCCCGTTACTGCATAAATTCAGTCCTAAATGTTGCTGCATACTCCCGTAAGTATGGAACTTGAGTGCAAATATCTAATTCATTGAAATTCAAAATATTATAGGAAAGAGCTTTTAGACGTGATTGACACTAGCAATTAGTGATTCCCGGGAACCTACAATGATTCAGACATTAAGAACTTGAAATATCACTCAGTTTAAGAGTACCTTTCTAAATTTAACTTGTCTGTTATGTGATAACTTGCTTGATGGTCTCAAATAACTTATCCTGAGAATCAGCATGAAAGAAAGCACTACAGTGTAAGCCATACCTTCCGACATTTATGAAATTATCTCGTGATTATGAGTGTAGTAGAAATTGTGTCAACTTTAACTAGTTGCCGCCAAAAAACCTTATCGTTGCCAGGTTAAAATACATTGAGCTGTTGCATATTCCACCACGCCTTACTTAGAAGCTAATTTTCAAACTCAATTGACTTCCTTAATATCAGAGGACTGAACTGAGTCATAAGCAATGTGTCACCTGGAGAGATAATCACACTTACACTTGCCGGCAGTTCCATATTATTGCTTTTAGATTACCCAGTATGGCGGCATGTGATATGATCTTTACGGTTCTTTTGCAGGAGAATCGGACATTAAATCTGTACAACGCTAAGTATGTGGGACCGCTTTCTGACCAAGCTGTGGACTTCACTGAAATAGTAATGGGAGGTGAAGCAAAGAGCAATTGTGACAACGATAGCCACCTGAAAGTCAGCATTTGACATTGCGCTTCTAAACCAATAAGGTTATTGGTGACTTATAAACCGAAATGCTATCTCTCCTATTTACAGTTAATTATGCCGTTACTAAATTGAAAGTTATTAGTGTTTTACTACTTTATTCTGAATGTCCTACTGCAGACATAGTACTGGCATTTTCTGAAATCCCCTGATTTTTCACCATTTTACAAAATTTCGGTCGCGACATGTGAAACCATTTCAAAGACGTCACTTCGACGTGCTGCTTAGCAACTTGTCATTATTTTAGGCATGTTTTCAATGGGGTTCCCAAAGACAGACCACTACTATCAAATAAGAAGAGCCTCACAAGTACATTGGACCAGGATTCACCTGGAACCCATTCTTCACCTGGAACCATTTGAATCTCTCGTTTGTGATGTTACCGTTACATATGTCGCTTATTTGTTGTTCATATCGGTTATGTTTTGGATGGGACCATGGCATGCAGAAAAAATTAAAAAAAACATCAAAATTCAGCCATCCGCCTTCAGTTTTGACTTTTTAGAGTGGCGTCTGAGTTGAATGAGTGCTATCTTATTCGGTGAGTACTTATAATTTGTTTGTGGAAAATTGGGCCAAAACTTGATGTTATTTCTGCGTAGCATGCTAAATAGCTTCTTTAATGGACTCTTATGTATGGTTGCCTTGGATTGCACTAGACATTTTGATAGTGTTAGCAGAGTTACTTTGCTGAAGAATCTCGACGTATGTTCACATATGCTGGGTCTTCTATGGCTACTTCTAAACGATGCAATAAAATCGTCTTCACAACACTCCCTACAAATGCAAGTGTTCTTCATCTGAGTGAGGTTCATCTGTTTTGCATCTTACTCTTTAATAGTGATATGGTTTAATGCTGACATTTTTTCAGTGAAGAGTGTTGAATGATATAGTGCTCAACTTACATGGACGTTATCACGGAGTGGTCACAGGGAGCCCGCTATCTCTAGGTGTTTTAAAGTGTGAGGATGTCGGAACGCCAAGATTTATATGGATACTCTGAAACGCCTGGTTGGACAACGCCCACTGCTTCACAAACAATGAAGTTATAATTTTGTAGCTCTCATAGTGCAGTAATCCTTGTAGGGTCGGACGATTCGCTACTTTGCGCTTCCTTTTCTCAGAAACGAACACAAGTTTTTCAAACTGTAAATATCAGACTACTTTATGTGCCGCATAATTTTATCACTAGTTTATTGCTTCATCTGCTTGCTACAGTGGAATCTTCTGCTTCGTCCATTCATCGCCACACCGGAGTATTTTCACCTCACCGTTGGTTATATGAAGGAAGTTTTAGAAATAGGGGTTTGCAAAACCATCAAGAAATGCACATAAAACGATATACCTGCTCAACCTTGTTGTTCTTCTGAACTCAAGATTTTACTCAATGGGTTGTATGCATAGCGCGCGATTCTTCTTGAAACATATCCTCTTGCATTTTGTCAGACAATTTATGCTAAAACAAAGCATTTGTGGTAGGTAAAAGAAAACTCATTTTAGTTTGAACACTGTGCTGCCGAATATGCAGTGTTCAATGCAGTCGTATTACTAAATAGTGCATTTCGAATTTTAGGGAACTTGGCCAACCTCATTCATTTCAGAACAAAATATTCTCTTCTTGGAATAAGTGAAAAATGGCGTGAGTGCTCTGCCACCACTAGAAATTATCTGCTAGTTTATCCAAATTATTTCTCCACATGTTACTGAAGCCTATCATAAATGGATCTGAAGCAATTTTTTTCAACCATCTTTACCAATGGTTACATTCACAAGACTGATAGAAAATACATCACTACGTACCACATTGTTCTTTGCCATCATCGCACTGTAAACGATTCATAATATCGTGCACATTTGTTATGGCTAGCCTACGCCTGCTCAATAGCCTTATCGTCAGAATACACATGTGTCTAAGTCGATGAAACATATAAACGTCAAGCTATCGACTGTTTACATGTAAGGCCTTTTCCCGCCTTGCAGAAAACACTCCTAGACTGCTTTTTTAGACTTGTGACAGATTTCATGACTCATAGTCTTGATTTTGCTGATAAATAAAGTTGGCGGTTTTGGTTCAGTTCTTTGTTTGAGATGTTATACTAAGTGAACAACTATTAAAATTGAACAAAATGAAACATATGACGCTATTAGGAGCAAGGTTTGGCAATTATTTACCAACTCTCGATATGCACCAGTCATCCTAGTGCTAGTTGTTGTTGCAATTTCACGTTGATATATTCAGAGGACAGTTTTACGCTCCTGAAGCATAATTAATTGCGCTGACTAATGTCGACGTGGCAACTGAAAATGGACTAAGGCTTCAAAATCTAGTAGCACGCTTTCCACAAGTATAGCTTACTTTCAAATTTTTTTTCAATACTCTCGCAAATTGATTATATTTTTCCAGGTGTTTTTAGTCACTATTTCTGACATTGTATTGTTCCGGAATAATCCGGTTTGTCAGATTTATGTGGTTATGTTGCTTCCACATATTACCATTATTTGAACGGTAAAGCAGCAGATAACCTGCAGTGCACAACTAACCGATGTCATTGCAGTCAACCGTCACAGATGTCTTTAGACTAATGCTGCAGTAGCACTGTTTGCATGCTGGTTGATCAGTTTTATTAGATAGGACAGCCATGCTGTATGCACGCTGTAAGAGAGCTCACTAAAATAAAATAAACCTAAAGCTGTCAGCTTGTCGGAAGTATGATGGTGTTAACTAGTGATTCATCAGATGCCCGTCAACAGGTCCGCCAACTTCAGCATTTAGCTTGCGGAATTACAGTTTGTACTCGAGTGGTTTCTAACAAAAGCCACTATTACTCAACAATATTTCGAGAACAATTAGTGGTGTTGACAGCCTCTATGCGCTTGGAAGATTTTATCTTCAGTTCCAGTAGTAATTCATGATATCGATAAATTACGTTGTGGTAGAATATTGGTTTTATACGATTATATAGAACCAGTAACCTTTCAGTGCTCTTCAAAATTTTTTTAAAACACTGTGTTTGTTGAAATATTAACAAACCGAAGGGTGTGTATGGGAAGCCTAATAAAACATCATTTATTTTGTAAGTTATACTTTTTGCCAGCAACCAAATCCTCGTTAGGAGAGCGAACAATCTGCTATAATGTCCGTGTGGACTTTTGCAAAAAATCATGTTTCGGATGATTAAGCTACGGCACAAGCAGTCACGGAAGGCTGTTTCATGCATCGGCTTCCAATTCAGAAATTTGTTTATGCAACATTGAAACTGAGAAAATCTTGGATATTTTAAACCAACGCTGCATTTTGTTGCCATTCTGTGGTTGGAATAGAAGAATAACATTTATACTCTCGCGAATTATGTAACTCGTTCTCTTCGTCCATAGTGTCCGCACGCTAGCAACTCCTCTATTTGTTTTTGATGAATGCGCTTTATACTATGTGAATTTTTAAATGCCATGTTAAACACCATTAACTTAAACCTGCCCGCGTGGTACCTGTATGAATGTAGCAACATATCAAGCAGATCGTGGTGTTTTGTGAACAATTTTACCAGAAATAGCTAACTAAAGTAAACTGGATGTAAAACTTGTGTATGTCGAAGTTTCCATCAAAAGAATTAACCGGTGTACAGACGAAATCCAACATCTACCTAAGTCAACGCACGCCAGTTAAGTTATTGAAAGCAATGGGAACAGAGGAAGACAGGACGCACCTCCGCAGAGACGTAAGATGTAAAGAATGCTACCTGAGCCCCTGAATAAGCACTGACGAGGAATTATTCATTTGGCAATCGTCGAAAAAGGCTAACTAAAACAATGTAGGTAAAGAAATGAAAAGCGCTGCATTATACGTCTGGAAATTAGCTGAAGTATTGCAAGTCGCGTTGGCAATCGGATACAAATGCAGCCCTGAACCGCGGGTTTAAAAAGACGCGGTCAAAGTCTAATTATACATAAGTGTGATAGTGAAAATCCATGTCGGTGCAAAGACTACAAAAGACGATGAGAAATATAATAAGGGAACGTGGATTTCTTGCTGGTAGGCACTATCAATCTTCACAGATACTGTCTTCAATATCGCAGCACAAGGTTAACTTATAAGCATACAATGGCATGGCGTTTGATGCAGAAACGCGTTTTTCAACATGTTTCTGTATGTAATTTTGTCGGATTCATCGATAGTAATTTCAGCTGGGTTAACGCAATCTTACATCTGGCACCGGATTTTGCATTTGCATTCCATATTTATATTGCTTGACTGTCCTAACGAAAAAGCTGACTCGGTGCGTCAACATGAGGCAGCAGGCAGTTGGTTTGGGTAAAACATTTTGAAACCAGGAAATCAGAGTAAATCTCCAATGATAAATTAGTGGTTTATTTGTGGTTTTCCAATTATACTCAGTTGAGTGCTTCATGCAAGCAAGTGGGGTTATGTTAGAATCGATAAACGTTAGAACAGATAAAATTCGATATGTTATGTCTACCCTGGTACAGATATCTGGAGTTTTTCCAGTCTTACAGAAAACGAATTTGTTTAGAATTAGTAAATTTTTGAACACACGAACGTATACGGTCCCTTTACTGCGCTGGCGCAGCAATTCAGAAATATTGCAGTGACCTGAAAGTGCACAAAATTGATGCAAAACCTAATTGCTTCTCATGTAAATCTTAAAAGGTGTTAAAAAACGGTAGTGGCGTGTAACAATTAAATGTGGTATGCACATCAAAGTTGTATACGCCTCATGTGATCTCACCACAAAACAATCATCCATGATGGCTGAATATCTACGAGTCAACCAAATAATTGGCTTCAAAAAAATTAAAATTCAATTTGTCGTACGACTAAAAATAAAGCATAATGAAAAAATAAGTGACCCGAGCCACTTATGCAACCGAATTTTTCAAATTAATTCAGCTTATTTAAGCCGAATTTGTTTTTATCACTTCTCAAAATATATTTGCGAGCGCACTGAGTGCACGGAATTCTTGAGCTACTCCCGCTCGACGTGAAGATGAGATAGAAGTTGGCACGCTCAACTAATGCCCATGAAATTGACTGCTAACAGCATGCTAATTTCGCTGCTCCAAAGTATCGGTTTTGGAAATTAAAGCTATTGCGGCAAATGCTTGAAAATCGTATCTGCCGCCAAAAATTTGCATTTGTTCAAATGAGTGTTTGGTTGCAGTTGTAGAAACGAAGAGTCATGAGGTGGTTTAGAACTTGCACAGAAAACAATTTCGGGATTTTGGCTTCTTTTTATTCACAGCGAAATAAACGCTTTATTTGGAAAGTTTCACTGTGCGTGCACGTCAATAAACTGCATTATTCCAACTCTGGTAAAAAGATGTCACAGGCTACAAATGCATTTGGTGCTCAAAGCTGTGTATTATCTAAAGGTGTAATGTAACATTTAGGCCATGAGTGAATGTGTTTCGCGATGGCATTTTTAAAATCGGTAGAAGCAGCCAGAAATATCTGTTTTATTTTATTCTCCATACGGTAGGTCGCAGTGTCTTAGGGTTTATGGTTACCCAGTCAAAGTAATTTAGTTAAAGGTATATTTTTTGCACAATTACCTGATAACTACGAATGATACACTCATAACTGTGTATTTTTCGATGAACAGCGGTTGGACTGTGTGAACGAAAGCAAGAATGAGTTTTTACTTTTTTTCACATCCAAAGCTCTAAAGCAAGTACGAAAAAACCACCGTGAAATCCTACAAATTCCCCAAACCTCAACATTAGTTATAGGAACATAGTAAAATTTAGCACTGTGCAAGTATCTTCCGAGACGTATACAGACGCCTATATTGAGACGCTTATACTCAACCAAGCAAACACCATGACTGCAAATGTTTCATCGAAATTGGTAGGCATTTGAAATTTGTTGAAAAATAAGGATGGATTTTACTAAAATCAGGAGTTCAAATCATCGTAATCATCAACAACCGCTAAGCTAACACAAATGGACAGCCATCAAGATTTTGTGTGTTATCCCTAGAGGTTTCAAACTTTGATGCAAACCATGGTCATCCGGTAATTTGGTTGAGATGAACTTACGGCGAAACGTTGCGTGATAACAACCACCCTTAGTATATATGACGGACAATTGCTTTACATTATTGAAGGTGATTAATAAGCGTGAGTTCTTCGAACAGAATCGCTGTTAAAAACAATCCTAAAATCCACCCGCTGCCAGTGGTTTCCGTAAACGTTTCAACATAGTTTAGTGAAACTAAAACAATCCGAGACAAACACACTGGTTTGTTGATCCTATGGTCGGGTTCACCAAAATGCGTAACAAGACAATAATCAAGTGGGGTTTACATGCTTCTTCGCTATAAACCTACTTAAGTTTCTAGATAATTTGCCCGTTATTGTTACCCGTTTAGTAAATGAGATTTCTTTTGTTCAGTAAGTGGCTACCAAGCTGTCCAGAATTCCATCGTATTTTGCGTCTAAAACGGCCAGTAAAAACTGCAGTCGGCTTTACATGGTCTGATTCTTTGTTATGTGCATATGTGTGCCCAGAAGTTGGCATGTTCAACTTTACTTAAAGTAAAAGTATAGCATGCCAAGACATTTTACTGAAATATTGCGCAAAGGCGGATGCTTATACGACAGACGAGTATTTTCAGAGTTGCACCCATATTTGTTGTTGCGCGGAGTGTAACTTGAAGCCGCACAAAAGAACACGGACGCAACAAATTGTTAAATTTTGTGAAATCAGAAATAACTCTTGTCGATCAAAAATGAATATAAAACGCAATCTGCTTCTGTTCCTCTCATCAGAATATAACGAAACCGGTTGCACTTCCCTAATTTTAAACCTTGCTGTATTTCTTTGTCTAAGCAAAACAATCAGCATGCTTGTCAGCCGCAGGTGTAAACATGTTTATCCGTCTGTCGTCGGTCAAGTTCAGTAGTTCGGAAGAATGTTGGGAGACAGACGAGGCATATTTACCTCGATTAAACTATGAACAAACTTTGTCATTAAAACTGGCAGTTTCAATCTCTCGGATCGCCTTAGCGTCTTCTGAAGAAAAACAGTGAACCAAAAATCCGACCTTTGATATCTTTACGTTTTTCCGGCATTTTCCAAGAGGACTTAGAAATGAATACACCGAG
Organism: Opisthorchis viverrini; assembly: GCF_000715545.1. Taxonomy (NCBI): domain Eukaryota; kingdom Metazoa; phylum Platyhelminthes; class Trematoda; order Opisthorchiida; family Opisthorchiidae; genus Opisthorchis; species Opisthorchis viverrini. The sequence continues at coordinate 4,536,797 of NW_008751663.1, forward strand.
GGCCCAAAAACCAATAAAAATAGATAATGACATTAAGAAACTACTTAATGAGATTTATTCGAAGATGGACACGTATTTGGGATGAACAGGTCACCGTCACATGCACTGCATCTTTCTCTCGAAAAATTCAAGCCGACATGCCCCGAAACTAAGCCAGCTGAAGGCGCAACTTCCCTGCAACAGCTGCTGCGCAGTAGTTGAATATCCAGCTGAATCAAAGACGAACACAGAATACATTTTTTGAAGTCCGGCGGAGTTATAGCTGGTAGTTGATTACCAAAATCTCCCACGTTCCGCCATTCGTTCTGCAAGCCTCAGAGGACTGTCGCATGAAAACAAAGTGATTTCATAAGACAATATGAGCCACTTACCCCCGTCTGTAGGGTTGGTTTCTTAAACCGTTATTGTGACGAAAAAGCACTTGTGCATCTTGAGCAGGAACCCTAGGAATTCTGTTAATGTTAAAAATTTAAAATTCCCTATCCTTAGCGGTGAGTGAAGGACATTTGGATAAATCAAAGGTAAGCAGAGCTAAAGCTCAATGCGGCTGGGATTCTTGAATCCTCAAATGAATCAAGTCTCATATGACAGGTTGTTGAATAATGGTCAGCGTGCAGAGAAAAAATTAACCAATGAGCGACGCGGCTAATTTGTCCAAACTTGTGGCAATTACAATGCCCCATGGATTGTAAGGGAAGGAATCTCAGCAAGACAGCTCACGACCGTAGTATCTTATTCTATGAATGCGTGATCTAATAAGCTCGTGGGTTCGAGAAAAATCATATGAGATGTGCCTGGAAACCCGTTTAACTTTCGGACACATACCTATTAGAATGCAACCACACTCTTGTTATTACAGCACGATTTAATTAAGTATCATCTGAAAGAATAATTTATCTAAGAATGTAATAAAGGTCAAATTCTTAGACAAACGTTTCTCTCTCTTAGGTTTCTCGGTAAACAGCTAAAGAAATGATCGAAATCGTTAGTGGAAGAAAATGACTTCGAATAATCCTGTGGAGAAAATTAGACATTTTTGGCCATCGGCAAAAAAATTATTTCACTGAATCCCTTCCATTACATTTCTGTTCCCGCCACGAATCTGCATGCGCTTTTCGGTTTTGTTCCCAGAGAAATAATCTTGTTCAAACATTTTGTTGCCACAGCCAAACAAAAGAGGGCATGTTTGTTAATAGCTTACAAATAAAGTTCCATAACTTCCCCATTCGGATTGCCTCTAGTTTATGGGGAAGACATCTATTTTAATTATTGAATAGAAATGATAACGAAAAGGGTGCTAAACATTTGGGAGCTAAGGATATATTTTATTTTAGTCTTAATCTGAAAGCTGGAAAATATCGCCTATTATGGCAATCTACTTGTGTGCGGTGATATAATTTAAAATTGTTTACGCCATAGTTTCAGCGTAAAGTAACCTAAGTATCCACCCCTATACATCAAATCCGTGATCTGGAGATATTCTAGCAAAACGAATTTTGATGAGTGTTGAACAGGTTCGCTAATCTGGCCAACTGACCGAGCAGTTAGTAAGAAAGCCTTCAACAAATAAGACACGCACGCATCAAAAGCAAAGATGGAATGAGCAATGCAAACTCTAATGCGATAACCAGACTGTAATGTTGGCTACCGAAAATTGCTGTACAATATTAGTTATCATGAAAATATGGGTAATAAGTACAAAAGTTGATGCTTCGGCAAACCTTCCTTCAATTTTACCGATATTTATTAACATCTTGGCTGTGCCGACTAACAGTTAATCGGCGTGAGTATAACAAACAATACGCAAAGAAAGTTTGATTGCTTGATAAGTAGTGCTAAGAATTTTAAAAACCATATTCATGACTGACCTACCAGACTTAAAAAAATGCGCCTAGCGCAGTATCCGTGCAACAAGTCTGATGCAGCTGTTTAGTGCAAACAATTCTGGCTGGTAATGACACCCCGAAATACTGTAGTGGAAAAGGCTGATCTCTGGATACGTTTAAATAAATCCCAGTTTTGTTCACTCAGTTTTGCTCGGAAAATTTGATGTCACTAACGTACTGCATTATTTCCTAACTCTCAGTCCATTAAATCTCCTTAAATCCTAAGTCTAGCGATCTTTATTTGCAGGCACGTTCGAAAGACCAATTGTCCTAGTAGTAAATAACTTATAACTAGTTTCAGGCACCGCTGTTGAATGTACCCATCTTATATGATAATACGTAATTGGAGGCTGGTTCCCAATCGCCAGACTTGAGCAAAACCTACTGATTATAGTAATTTTGTAGCTCAAAATAGGGGAAGGTCCGCTATGAACTGTTAAGCTGTTTCTCCATACTTTACACGTGGCGCTCCCTCAAAACAGCCAGCATATTCTACAAGGGGGTATAGATGCCGGGAAAAGTTAATACAGGTGAAGAAGTTTAACTCCTTGGTGGTACATATTTTGAATTTTCATTACTTCCTTATTGTGTATCAATGTCTTAGTAAAATCAATTTTTTTGGCCAAAATTTTTTACTCTATAAATGCAAGCATGAGGTCTGCCAAACAGATTCTACAAGCTGGGCAAAGAAACATTTCCTCTTAGTGGATAAAAAGATAGTTCCAACACATCTTTGTTTGCGATATATATGTATAATTCGTTGGACACACAATGGTGTGATTATGATTATTTCTATCATGATAAACCATATAACCAATACTCAGCGTCCATCCGGTAGCAGAGAATACGCACTGGCAGTAGTAGCTGAATAGGAAAATCCAGACAAAATACCAAATCCCAAGCTCAACATACCAATTCGGAATATCAGTCAACAGAATTTGTTGATTATTGAAATGATACCGTGGAGAGTACCGTTTTCCTAATTCTACTGATATAGTGAGTTCATATGGGCTGTTCCGTTTTCGACCAACATGGAGTTATGAACAGCATAATATTCTGCCACTGTAAAGCTAAAGTCTAGAATTAGAATATTCTTGATACATTCTTGATGCATTCTTTATATTATATATATATTCTTCATACATTCCTAACAAATGGATACTTTTTGTATCACTTATATTTTGGAAATTCCAATGAAAATGTGCAGGTTCAAACTTCGATAGTCGACCAGGAGGGGTCTGGACAAGTTACAGAAAGCGAATTCCTGCATTACGACAAAGCCTCAAAGAATTTAAAAGTATCAGCCTTCGTGTGGGTTCTTATGTGAAAACTCTGGAGAATTTAACAAAAATTTAGTATGCATAAGAAATTTGCACCTTTAGCGTGGGAGTTTCAATCCTACCTAATGGGAAGTTCATGGAGCTGAGGTAAATGTATCAAATTGTCCATCTATGGGTTCATGAGTTCTTATGAGGGCGGTGATAGAGCCCTGTGGTATTTTAAATGAGATTACATTTTTTAGTTTATATGTATTAGATGCAAAATGTGTGCTCCTCATTCTTCTTGTTTCAAAAAAGTGTAAATGCTTGGCTTTCTTTCAATTGCCGTTGATATGCCATTGTTGTACCTTACACCGAAATAAACTGTGTGTGGTGTATTTGATGAAGTCGTTAAATTCCTTTTGGAATAAAACTTACGTGTTGTGACACATGCTTCGACTGTCGTTTTAAACGTCAGGATAAGCTACGGTGAATTTGGACCAAGGCCAACTCAACCCGGTTTCAATATAATTGTTGCAGATTACTCCTGCAAGCAGTACACTGTGTTCATCGGTCACATCATGATGTAAGCTTGCGCAAATCATTTAACGACAAGAGGGTTTGTCAGGAAAAGAAATTGAAGGGCTACGGTGGATTGATGACGAAATTATACATATATATACATCTGGCCAATCGCTCACATAATTCTAAACAGTTCTTCAAAACTTACATGTGTATCTCTTACACTGAAGCATCTGTCGGTGCCCGACTATTTTCCGATATGATGACGACAGTCAAAGACATTTAACAGCCTGATTGCATGCGATAAGCACCCACAAGGATATTTTGTTACTGCGACACTTTATGGATACCTTCCGATTGTGCTTAAGTATTGTGCACAGATGTTTCAAGCCTCTCTAACGTAAACAGATCCCTATTAATCTCTCTGCACTCTGCAAATTGTGAACCATTTTTGTAATTGAGGCCGTATGTTCAATCCATATAACAGAGAAACAGTTTTGGATGTTTTCAAGTGAGGCGACAGTACAATAGATACAATACAGCAGATAACTGACATGCGTACGGAGCCATTCAGGCAAAGCTATCATACCTTCAGTTGAAAGTTTTTCGACTTGTTTTTTTACAAATAGAGAGAAAGAAATTTTGTGTCTACCTGATCACAAAACAGCGCCTACAACTTCTTAACCAGTCACGCTTGTTTTCTATCCGGCGGTATGTTTGGTGAACTCTGTAATTTTTCGGGCTGCTTGAGTGTTGAGGTTTGATCAAATAATATAACACGTTCTATTTTCACGAAAGATGTGGTGCCCTGGAAAATCTAAGACTTACCTTTGCTTTGACATGCTTGCACTTTTTCGAACGTTTGGCGACAAACAAAAAGACAATTTATCATTTGCCCAGAGTTTTCTCTATAGAGTGCCATTTTTGGCACAGGTAACCTAAGGTTTTACAGGAATAAGCCTTGCGTCTAGGAGTGAGTAAAGTTTAACAGGTCCGATAATTTTGCTTTTACTGTGGTAAACGTACATGCTATTTTGGCGCACGGGGTGTCAAAATAAAAGATACGTAGAGCTTTATGAGAGAAGCCGACAGAATGAGGCACATCTGGATACATTCATGAAAGGCTTTAAATCATTCCCCGGAAACAAACATTTTTTCACGGTATTCGCGGAAAATGCTGTGTATAATCGGGTTCGGCTTAGGCCTCAGCTTTTCAGATTAAGTGGACCCACATATCCAGGCATTCAGTGTTGGCACTCACCAGAAGACCATGTGTTTTCCTCAGTGGTTGACTCTGACTTTAAAATTCATCAGTTTACGTTCATTTTTGTCCAACTAGTACGTTGATACGTCGGCGCATACCAAGTTGCACGTGGATGGTTCCATTCGACTGAAATCAACATCACTGTGCGCAGTACTCGCGAACATATATAATGGCACAACTCTTTTTACCACATTCTCTGCATGCCGTATATAATTTTGTTATCTTCTTCTGGCCAAACCTTTTAGCAGATTGGGCGCAATTTTATTTTTTAGAGCAGTTAGAGCGGTAAAACTTACTGTTTGTAAAGCAAGCTTTCACTTCAAATTTCACGTGCAAAAAATAGAGAATTTGGGTGGAATTACTTCCTAGAACGTGACGAAAATCAAAGTAATTAATATTCATCCGTGACTTGTTAGTGACCAATGACTCCGTTGAGTACGTACAATAACATCGAACATAAGTGGCGGTGTATTCAGAAATGATCTAATTGCGGGCTTGTCACGCAGAAACCGTGGTGTGATGGCTTGCACACCTCAGGAATCCATTCAGCTATACTGGTAAGTGTCCGCGCGACACTCGGTCTCTCATACCAGGTTGGTCAATGGTTAGATGTCTGAAGAACACAGACTCCTGGCCCTCCAGGTTGGGGGTTGGAACATGTGGCGACTTGTTCCGCCAAACACCGCTTTTAAGCCAGTCTTTGGTTGGGAACCCCAATGGTTATCCTCTCTAGGCATGGGCTTCCTGACGGTATCACAGCTCTGGTACAACTATTGCAACGGCCATGAAGCATTGGTTTTAAACACCGATGTTATGCTGTCGGTGATGGTGACGAAGGTGATGATAAAGGTATACGATAAATAATTACAGCATGAAAAATAAAATGCGCATCGGATCAGGGCTTCGAGTTTGAGAACCAGAAGGGTAAATAAGAAGTAGAGTGCATGAAGCATTCTAAACAGAATAAATTATTGTATGTTATTTTACGTTTAGTTTATACCAGGTCGAAATATGTCAAACATGGAAATGTGGTCTATGTTAAAATGAAGTCAAACTTTACCGCCAGTTGAAAGCTGCTCCACTGTTTCAAATCAGAGTAACATAGAATGTGCTGACTGGACATCACCAAGATACCTATTATTGTGCTAATGTTAGGGAGTTTTCCTCGTAGTTTCTCCTTGATCAAGGCTACTAGTGATCCGTAAATTTGCACAGACGTTTGATAGCTAATGCGGTATCATAAAAACAAAAAACATTTGAAGATGCATTGGATATCTATACGGGGTTTCATCCACAAATGTTGTAAAATTTGAAAAGGTGTGTGAATGCTTTACTCCGTACTGAGTCACGTGAATTGGTAGCATGTAGGATGTTGTAACAATCTACCACGCTTACTAGAAGCGGCCAATTGTACACTTACTGGTGTACGTATGTATTAGGGGATTTAGTAATTGCTAATATTATAGGACGATTATTCGGAAAAAATGTAGACATCCCGCAAAATTAAGTTAGGAAACAATTTGCTAAAACTTTTGTAATACATTCGCTGGCAATGTATAATCCACACATAAAGGTTATCTAAACATTTGTGCAGATGTTTACTGGTTCACCAGTCAAAAATCCAAATATTTTGCCTGCCCGTGACGACAGAGTTATTTCTTGAATTATTGCACAGGGACGTTAACTCGACTTATACGCTCATCAGAAAATAACCTGCTTATATATGGAATTCGTCTTATTTCATGTGCTTATGTTTTACCCTGTAATTTTAAACAGTGCTCACTTTTTGTGTAACAAGCAGCCACTTGGGTAAAGTGAGGTGAAACAAGATATTTTTGCTTTAAAACGGTGCAGATCGACCGAGGTGGAATTTTTTTCGCCACTGTATACATCGGACATAATGTCGTTTGACAAATTTAATCACGTTTGAATGTCAGGACTTACACGCTAATTTTTTGCGGAGAACGATAACGAAAAAATAGTTTGTTCAATTTCGGTTCGAGTGACACAAGCGTGGCAACGGAAAGAACGGAGAGCGTTATGAAATCACTTAATGGTCGGGAAATAGTGCTACCGCGGATACTGCTGGTAAGGCACACGAGTAGTGCGTGATTCTGTCGTAACTCCGCTTTGCGTCCAATGGGATGTGGGGTTTACTACGAAGCTTGTGGAAGCGCTTTGCAGAATTCGTTTACAATTTCGTGATGGTCAGTGAATATCCAGCAAGCTTCAAGAAGACGTGCTCAAGGAAAAAGACGAATGTTTATGTTTTTAAAGCAAGATGTATACGAGAGTTTTGGTTTTCTGTCCAACAGCTTGTAACGGTGTAGTTGTTTTCTGACAAACAACTTCGCGGTGAAGTGCTTTCTCCCTTCTCATTTGATGCCTTGACTAGGATACGAATGAAGATTCCGTAATCACAAACTTCTGAGGACGAGAATGTGCGAACATTTCCGGAGTATTTCGGGGAGGTTGCGGAGGTGGCTTGACTGGAAAGCGACCAGAGTAAGTTGGCGACGCTGAAGACCCTTCTCAGTGACCGGGCGAAGCTGCCCTGGATGTGGACGGAAGGGCTCCTCGGAAGGTATTCAGGGTCACCGCCGAAGCTCGTTACACAGGCCGACCGTGACGAGGTTATAAGGTGGTTAAATATGTTCTTGCGACGAAGCTCGTTACACCGGCCGACCGTGACGAGGTTATAAGGTGGTTCAAGATGGCCAGTATGGGACACTGATGTAACGCAACCATGTTCTTTGCCAGCCCGCGAAATTGTTGGATCCGGGCTCTGCCTGGACTAAACGGAGTATTGCGCCAGCAGTTGCTATCTGACCAGTTTTTCGAAGGTGTACAGCCCGCGTTTGGTGTCTACTGATGGCGAGAGCAACCAGCCAGTTGAGTGTGGAGGAGATGGTGCATCAGGCAAGGGACCACTGACTTTGCTTCAGTCGCAGGAGAAGAGGTATGAGTCATTAGTCGAGTAACTGCAGACCAGAGTGTACCAACTGTTCCAGCAGCTTGCAGCCATCACGAGGGAACCTTGCAGGCACGCTTGAACGAGCTGATGCTACAAGTGTGGCATGGCGTGTAACTTAAAAATTCAGTATTGTCGCAACCAACCACTTTATCCGCGTGAGTTGCGATTAGTGCAAAGCAGCAGGCCACGACGTGGTCTGTTATCAAACTAGAAAGCTGTGCCTGATTGACAAAGGAACATGGGTATCTCTGATCGTCTGCTAAATTATAAAATCTGCTTGTTGAACTCCAGAACGCAAAACAATAATGATAATGACTTTCAGATGAAAATAGTCCTGCTATGGTGCCAGATTAACCGACAGGTGAGTCGGGTTTACCTGGACATAATAATGATAGACCCAATTAGATCTAGTTACTAACGAAAAACGCCTTTGCCGGCTGCTTATCGGCAGTCGAAATTGTGAAGTAGAATAATTTCAAGACTTCTTACTGGTTACTTCAATATTCATCGAGGTGGTTGTGAAAAGCTCGTTAAGTTAAAACACTGCCGACGCTGAAACACACCTTGTTTAAGTGGATCTGGGTCCGTTTGACCTAAAAATGAAGACAAACATGGAACGTGATAATAGTTTGTTGACCACAATACTGTGCACATCTTCTATTACTTCCATTGGCTACCTAGGAATGCAGAACATGAAGTTGTTTCAAAATTTTTTATAATTTTATACAATCTTCAAGAGGCAGATAACGGTTGTAAACGAACCTTCTACGATTTGCAGACGAATTGTAATACATACACAATAATCAGCATATGAAAACCGGAACGTCTTAAATAGCGGGCTTGTTTCAAATTTATAATTTTATACAATCTTCAAGAGGCAGATAACGGTTGTAAACGAACCTTCTACGATTTGCAGACGAATTGTAATACATACACAATAATCAGCATATGAAAACCGGAACGTCTTAAATAGCGGGCCAAAAAACACAATTTCTTCCATTTGTGTATGTACCTACATGCTCTATTTCAGAAAGATTCAAAGGAGATGTACATAGTTCGCCCGTGCTTTGTTGTTCTTACATGGAACATTTTTCACGTCAGAATATCTACTCACCTAATAGTTTGCAAGAGATGGAAGCTTCAGAGGCCGCGGAATTCTAAGATATGTTTTCACTAACATAAGGCGTTATGCAGGAACAAAGCCAAAAACTGATTCATTCCACTACTTGACATTTAACATTTGTTTCTCAGGTAAGATTACAAGATGCATAGACTTGGCTGCCCGCCGCTCACCGATTTAGTATACTTCCATAGTCTTGGATTAATGATTTCTCTAGGGGATGCTGTAAGAACCTGACGCTTATTTACTTGACAACAAGAACGAAACGGGCGATCATATTTAACCCATCAACCATACCACACCCCTCTTTTTTACTGAAACGGGTTTTGAAGTAACTCTTCTTTGACACACTATGCCTGGTTCGAAAAATGTGCACATAAGCCGTCATTATTCAGAAACAGCTCGCATGAAAAATTCCGCCCAACATATTCTTTGGCTTACTCAAAGATCATCATTAAAATTGCTTTAAGTTGATGTTTCTCGAAGTGTTTGGGAAACAGTCAAAAATGTATTGCAAGGTGACATATTCCCTTGGAGAATGAAGCTTCCTCAAGCAAAGAATAGATTACTAGTTTGGTGGAGATTTATGGCGGATGGAAGTCCCAGTCACTATAAACCAGTGTTAGCTCTTTGCTAAGTGTTTTTGTTTTTATGGGTTACTTGGCGCTTTTTAATATCGATGGAAAAGTACAGGTTTCGATCCAATTCTTTTGATTTTTTTTCGCATAAAGCGTCGCCCGGAACGTCGTTTATGGTTTCCTCCTGACTGTCTGCTTTACAGATTGGGTGATTTATTTCTCTTTTATGATCAATAACTCTTGATTGTAGTCCCATGGCTGTTTGTGCGCGTAAACCCTAGTGCAATAGTTGCGTTTGCTCTTATACACAAACCCTATCCCAGTTCAAAATATTTCACATATGCAATTTTTTAAAATGGATATTCCACCGAGAACTAGGCAGTAGCTCTTCTACTAAAAGAGCAAGTTAAATACATATATTATTTGGCGCACCTGCTGCTTTGTGCACATGGGGCGTCAAAGAGGAATAAAATATGTAAGAAAAATACCTGGAATCAGTTACTTAAAAAAGCAAGAAATTGAAATTTTACATATTAATATTTCAGGCCCCACGAAGTTAGTCTTTGTCCCGATCCTGACAACAACTATTGAGGAAATGGCGGTAAAACCTTTCATGATAATCAAACGTGAGAAAATACAAAATCCCTTGCTTATTCAGCGTATTTTAAAATCAAGAGGAGCAAAGATGTTTGCGATAACGGGTTATTAAGTGCTACGTTGGTTGGTGAAATGAGAATATTTTGGAATGTAGCTAGCTCCGGCTGGCTGCTCGGTCACCAGAACTTTCGCCAAGCGAGACATTTGGATGACAGACGTTTCACCCTTAATCGAGACGACATTATCTATGCCGGGTCACTGGCTAAATTCTTTCTTTCTTATATTTGTCTGCGTGAAATAAACAGCACTCAGTGAACCAAAGGTGACTGGTTGTTTCAAGGTGGATTTTACGTAACACGGTCGTTCGACTAGGTATGTGGCTTGCATCCTAATCGAGTTTCCTCGTAACAGTTTGATTCGTTGCGTACTCCAAAGATGATGGCTCTCTTCTGTGTTTTGAAGGAGTAGACAGTTTCTTGCTTTTGTGCCTTCGTTTTTCTACTTGATTAGCCGATTGATTATCCTTGTATTTTACTAGTCTCTTTAGTTTGGTTCGACATGTTTGGTGGGTTTTAGTGGGCCGTTTGTTGTTCCATTTAGATGACTTTCTTGTTAATATGTCTTTTTGTTTGTATCTACCCGTAGAGTGATTTTATATCGATGCACTTATCGGTCATTTCCTTTGCTGAGCACTTTTCATCGGTAAACCTCCTGCTCCCTTTTGGTCTTCCGTAGGCCACGATTCAGGACATATCAGTTTAATGGATACTATCTCTGTCTGTGTAAAACTGCGTACTTTAAGACAACGCAAATAATATTAGAAGCTGGCCAGTTAAATTACGCGAAAACCGAACTTGGGGCAATTAAATCTCTAAATACCTAGATCCACTTAGGAAACTATATAAGCACCTGATGAAGAGGAAAGATATATCAACTAAACCCAAAGCATGATAACAGCTTGGTTGGCAAGTTAAGGGGTACGATTCAACCGACAAGGTTTTTGAACATACGGCAAACTAGGACACGTATAACTTCATCATTTTGCATTGTCTTGGTTAGGTGAGATGCTCATTTAAAGAGTGGCACAGTTTTCCTGTGTAACGTTAATTTCAACTAGACACATTGTGGTCTTCTTCATATAGTTTTATGAACGCTTTGCACAGTAAATATCTAAAAAAAGTTAGAGTTGCGAGCTGTCTTAACTGTGATGTTAGAACGGGGCATACATTGAAACATACCTTCTGTAAAGCAACGTGTTACTTGATAATTTAAAACGGAGACAATATAGTGTTAATAATATGTGACAGATTTTTGAAACACCATTCGCATGATAGGTAAGTATGGAAAGAACACACAAACTTCTAAACCCATAGATAATGGAATGCCAGAAGCCATCCGTAAAAACACCGACAAAATTTTAAATTGCCAAATATTCTGGTGTTTAAATGAAAGAAAACAACTTGGGCCTTCAATTCACTGTAGAGTGCCTCATTTATCACATGCTACAGAGTGCAAAAAACAATTGGCATTATCAAAGTGTTTCACTGCAGTTTACCGCGGTATTGCTACGAATCCAAATGACTCTTCTGCCTACTGAGCATTTAAATAAAGGGATAACTTTTCACAACTCGGCCATTTTCTCTGCGAAATTCATCATCAAGTGCACATATTGGATGAATGCTACGCTTGCTCTCAGTTAAAGAGCGGGTGCCCGAACAAGCCAGCAGTGTTTTTTGTGCTGCTTTTGATGTTGGTTTTGCTCGCATCTAATGGTATTTATTCTCCCAGCAGTGGACGCCTTTTTATTGTTGTTTAATAGTGATCACTATTGGGCGCTATTGGTAAGCGATATATTAGTCATCGCAAAATCGCAAGAGGAAGTGCATTGTACTGATTGCCTACTTAACCGTGCGAGGGTCAAAAGTATGCCTTTCAGTTAAGCGCAAAGAGAAAATGTTGCATTCTGTGATATGGCTGTTATGCACCAAAATACATCACCTGTGAAGTGATGTTAATAGTGATATTTTCTGGCATTCCGCACAATTTAAACTTCTCTTTGAAAAGTAGTCAGGATAAGGCTGACTCATTACCGTCCTCGTGCCGATGTAACTGTGGATTTGCAGCGTCATATTCGCACTATTGTTTCCGACATATCTGCACCAACGGCAATCAAAGACAATTTAAGTGTACTCCTAATTAAAGCGGCTGTAACTTGGCGAAATTGGGAAACCTTACGTGCGGTGAGTTAGCGCTGTCGTAAACGTGGTGTTATTAGTGCTTTAATTTCAAAATCTTTTCTGATATCGAAGTACCCGGTGCTGATGTTTATATTATGGGATACGATTGAGTGGGAAAGCATGCAGGTTTTTTCCGTAGGCAAACAGATAATCGGTATTGGCACCATTATCCTTCTATCACCCGGGTGATGGCGTCGACCGTCAGCTGTTAATGTTTCTGCGTGTTGTTCTACCCTTCTTAGTATAGCGTCTCGCAAGAGTTACCTGATTCCACTGAAGTACATATCGTCAAGTTGGAAATGGGTAACTCAGAAGTATTGCACCAACCACATGGACAAAAGCGGTAGGGGATAGCGGGGTGTCATTTGAAAATAGAACGTGTACGCTAGGGTGCAAGAACGTTGCGTATATCAGTGGACCTCTATGCACCAAGATGTTCCACAATATCGATGACACCAAGGCACACATGTTCGTACGCTGCTCTAGCCCATAGTGAGGAGGCCAGCCTGAGGAGATTTACTCCTGTTTGACTTGCATTACGAAAACTTCCTACATCTTTCTTCATGCTTTTCTGTTAAGCGGCGGGTAGTCTGGTGATCTAAAGTAAATGATCAAGCTTAGGATCCTTACTGAATCCTGGCGAACTATCAGAATCCAGTCTTTCAGATTGAAAACTTCATTATTCAGCTAACGGTAGATTATTTTTTAAGATGTAGCGTTTGATTCTACACCTGTAATGTCTGGCTTTATACTGCTTTCAAGTTCAGTTTCGTCAACACCCTAGCGAACTTCACTTATTTTAGCCAGGCTGATCTCAAATATTTTTCGCAGATACTGCAGGCTACTGCGCGCGAAAAACCATGAACTCTTGTGTAACACGTTTGAGATTTGCAGGCAGACGGACGTTGAGATTGGACAGCAGTTTCATACGTGGTGAACAGATGGAACCAATGATGAATTATGAATGCGCACATTTCAGAGTAAGGAAATGCCGTGATGGCTGTTAAAATCCGTTCGTTTATATAGTATTCGGGTACCAGATTTACAGCCAGCCTGCGGCGAAAATAGCAGAACTCCATCCGGTTAACAAAATGACAAACAACTAGAAGATTAAGGGATGTCCCATGAAGTCGTTTTGGCGTAGTCTTATAAGGGACAAATGGTTTGGGAGTATGTTGAAAAATCACCACTTCTGATGCCCAGATCGGTTAACTTGCTTTGTGTTATCCTTCCTCTTAGGTTTGTCCTCGTTTATTTCGATAAGCTTGTTGCGCAATATTTCAGAATAAATGTACCTAAGCAGTTATTTCAATGAAGGATTTTACCAGTGGACTTATTTTTGTATGCACAGCTTCCATCGTGATGAAATGATTCAGTTCCTTTGAACAGCGTTTTAACGCATGCGTTCATGTGACAAACGTTATGATGGGTATAGTTTAGGAATTACATTGTGGCGCCTGCTTTCTTCAGCGCTGGCTTTCCCAGCTTGATAACGTCCGCAGTGGGGCGTCCCAAAATGTAGTCCCCCAGGTTTTTAGCTTGTTTAGGGACCAAAAACATCCTGCGTCTTAAGTCGATTTGGCTACATAACGATTTAATGATAGTTGGGTACATCAGATCTCCTAACAAATTTATTAAATGATCCAACATGCATAATAGACATCAGATTGTTTTTTCATTACTCTACTTGTAGGTACAAAATTGTTCACCGATTTGCGTGAGTTTAGGTATTTGAAAACCATTTTCTTCATGGACTGTCTCCTTAAACAACAGTGGATAGTTTTGATATGCCTTAGCCTCTATTGCGCTTGGTATGGTGTTTTACGCGGTATTGTGCGCTTAACTAAAAACAATGAAATAAGTCATACCATTTATGATGCTTCATCTTCCGTCAAAGTCTCCTAATTACATCATCTTACTGTTCATTATATAAAAATTCATTTTTTAAAACTTTTCTTGCTAACATGTGATATGACTTCTTGTCTAGCATCATTATCTTCTTAAAGCAAGCAACCAATAACCGAAATGTCGTGTAAGGCGTTTCACTTTAGCCTAAAAACAAGTGATTCCTTAACTGTTTGTTTGCTGCAGACAAATTCTGGTTTCCAAGGCATTATTGCCTAACTGTTTCAACTATCATTCATGAAAAGCACCCTATTCTTTCGTTTCTTGCAAAAAAAACTTTAAAAAGCATAACCTACCATCATCTGGGAGTGTTCCCACTTGAATGTTTGAAATTTCACCATGCAGAGTGTGAGTAACCAATCCTTTCGACGGCATTTTTCTTGCAGCTTTTCAACCTTGTTTACTAAATACAGTCTGAAATTCTATTCATTTCACTATGTTGGGAAACCCAGTACAAAACCTTATGTGAAAGACGTTTCGCCGTTACCTCTAGTTGAAAACAAGCTTCAGTTCTTGCTTCCCTTGACTTGTTCCATAGAAATGTGCGGGATTATTTGGTCGATAGCAGAGAGGAAACTTGTCATACTGTCAATGTTTTGCCATTTGTCAAAATGTTTTTGTTATGTCCTTCATTCTATTACGATGAGTGGCGATATCAGAAATGTATCAGAAATGTGCGGAAAATACATTATATTTTTAAGTACACCACGAAACCGCTCAGTATTTATTTCAACAAGTTAATCAAGAGCAAGCAGTTCACTTCATATTGTTTGATACCTTGAGACCCTTCAGGTCCAGAATTTTGTACCTTAACCAATCAAAGAGTTGGTGACGGTCGCTGCGAGAAAGTTTTTTCATAATAGGCAAAACAGTTTTGCCAGAATGGATCTACTAATTAAAGCGTGAGTGAGGTGCATTATGCGCCGAGAAAGGCCAATAATCCCCAGAACATTTTACGTTGTAAGAGATGTTACATCCGAATTGGAAACCATCATCCCGTACATCTTACTTGTTGGGAATAAATGTTAGTGATATCACTAATCGAATTCGCGTTCTTCGCAAAAACGGTTTGAATAATTCCAGTTATCTATTAAAATCCGATTGGTTGTGGGTCTAAAGTGCGATAACACATTGTTTTTCCAAAAGCCTAACAACACGAGATTTTTGCAACTATATTAAATTGATTAACACTGATAGAGATAAATACTGAGATATAATTTCAAAGTTCCTGACAATTGGCTCAACCAATATAGTGTAGAAACTCTGAGGATGTGCCACGTCTTTCATCGTTAGGCAAACTGCCAAAATATGCAATTCGCTTGCCGAGAAAACGTGAATTAACCCTATTCTCCGTTTTTAACTTTTCGACAAATTTCATCGATGATTATTCCTATTACAAGCGGTACAAATTCAGACTCATCTCGGTTGCATAATTTGAGCATGGATCAGCATATGAACCTTCCGGAATCAGAACTACATAGCGTTTTTACTGACAGATATAAATGCCTTTTTCTATTTACCTGTTTTTATCCACCACCGAAAAAATCATTGTAAACTTACACTCTCCTTGACATGTTTGTGCTTAAGGGTATGAAATGGAGTTGATACAGAATTTAACATATTACACTGTTTTCGTGCATCATGTGGTTATGCAATAAGGTGTTGAATGCGATAAGGTGTTGAATGGTAACGGTGTATGGCACTATTTGAGAATGTTAATAGCCTGGCCAAAGAAAACACACATACTTGCAGTTGCTATTTTAGAGGAGGGCAACAACAGAAAATACGCGTAGAAATCCAACTCGCAAATGTGAGATTGGAGCTTTCGAACGGTAAATGAATATATGAAGCCAATACTGACCGCGTAGCATTAGTGCACAATACTGTCGCTTTGCACATGCGGACACATTTCTCGTGATATTATACAGTCATAAAATTTGGCCAGCAGTTCAAGGACTGGTCGTTGATGGATGCCAAACCCAACGGAAAGGAAGTCAGTATAAAAGTGATTCTTTCCAACAATTTGCAGCTTATGCCACTGCGGTTTTCTAACTTCCTTATTTTGCGAAGTTCATTGATATCATCTTAGTAGTAATAAAGTAGTAGTAGACCTTACATGCACTGTATGCCCAGCATGATGTATTTCACAAAACAAAACTCCGTTAATGGGAGTGACTAAGCGCATTTCATTGTTAACGAAACATATTTTTTACTATATGTTTGGCTGGGACTAATCCACTTCCACCTTTCTTGTCTAACCCACATATGCGTCCGATTTATTCTAAGTGCTTAACGTATTAGTTTAAAAGAACTCTGGATGCTGCTAGTCCCATCATCGAACCGTATGATATTTTCAGGCTTTTTCGTAATCTTTAACGTTACAAATTGTAGTTTGTTTTTAGTCACTGATGGATGGCAACGAGTATTATTTCCATAGTACTCTAAGAAGAATTTGTACGATCGGAATCAATGAGCAACTAGGCAACTCAATTTTTTATGTTGTGGAAGGTTACTACTTACCCCATGTAAAGCACGTGTTTACTATAGAGATTTTTAAGAAAAAAGTAATGTCGCTATCATCTTTGGCTTATTTTGTGGGGATCCATTTAGTGATACGTGAACACACAATTGCCGAAAATTCCTTTTGAGTAAATGCAACGCTTGTCTATTCGGGCAAACTGTTTGTCATCAAAAATACAATAAATTTTATTGAGAGTGCAGTTATTCACTGAAAGTAGAATAGTCATCCAGTACGTAGCCAAATGTATATTCACGCCTCGTTCATACGCGAAATCGTCGTATTTTACAATGTTTTGAGCAGCAGTCAAAACGCAAAAGTCGTCTCAGATGGGTAAAACCATTTTTCAGGTAAATGGATTTTAAGTTCGTTTGTTTGATCACTTTTACAAATATTAAACGGAAACAAAAACGCAAGCAGCACATACAATAATTCAACCGTTATCCTTTCCCTTTTTACTGGTATCCTTTTCAACGGATTATCTCGTTGAATGCTCGCAGGTTTGCCCGTAATAAGCAAAACTAGAATGTCTGGACGCCATTAGGAATTAGTCTTGATAAGCGATTGCTGCCTTAACCTATGAATAAACCTCACCTTCGTTTAAAAGTGCCTTTTCTTGAGGGGTTGGAAGAAAAACTTTACTTAGTGAACTTTGCAAAACTCTTTTTACTTTCATGTTGCAAAATTCTTTCGAAGGTGTTTCATAGGTTTGGTAAAGTATCATTCAAGAAGTTAAGTAAGTGTGCTACTGTATTCATGACTTAATGTAATAACGCATTTTAAACAAAGGCAACTTACGTGCTGTTTTTCGGATCCAAAAAGAAACCGCGGCACAGAAAAGCTTATTGCGCATTTCTTTGGCGATCATTATTATTGAGCATGATTTTCTGGTTGTTTAGTTGGTCGTGGTTTTCGGCTCCCACTATTAAATCCGAGGTATTTGGGATGGTACAGAAAAAGTTGTTATAAGCTTACTATATATGCAGCTTCTCCTTGGACCAGTGCCCAGCAATCGTAAATAATTCACCTTTTAACGTTTTGAATTCACGTCCGTCCACTTCATCTTCCGAACTGGTCACATAAACTTCAAACAAGGTTCATACGAAATTTTACTCTATCTTTAGAGACTTACATTTGCGTGAACATATTTTTTGGTTAATGTGTTTGCTTAATGAAATGTTCTTGTGAGCATATTCACTAGAGGCTGAAAGTTTATTTCTCTTCTTAAACCCTCATTTATGTTGCCCATCTGCTTGCTTTCATCCCTGATATGTTTTAATTGGCACACTGTTCAGTTACAATATTGATCTTATCTGCCCCAAGATTAATTTTGTACAATGGAGTAAATAGAGCACTTACATCGTTTTACACAAGCCGCGGCTTGGTTGATTCAAGTAAAACAAATCGTTTGTTGCATGAGTTCTGCTATATTCATCTTTTACCCCGTTTCAAAAATATCTGAGGCGTTAACGATTAAGCAACAATGATTTAACATATACGTGGCTTTTCTATGTTGATGTAATCGCGCAAAATGTAATGAAATTACCTTCTGTTTCTGCGCAAAAATATTGGTGTTATTTAAGCAGCACACGCGTTTAAATGAGGAAACTTATAAGAATAATTCATGAAATCCTGTAACAACTTTTCCCAAAGAAAATATTTCAATTCCGCCCAATGTTCTGATGGTTGATTTTTACCGGGCGTATAACTGCAAGGTTACGCAAATGTACGTGTCTGACACTCCTCTGTGAATTTCAACTTTGCAGCCCGAAAAATAAAGCTGTTTAAATTGTCCCGGGCATCAGACTAAATAGCCATTTATGACTTTTTCCATTATTTGCCCAGGAGCTAGAAAGCTTTCCTAAAATTGCTGTCATATCTGGCAAACAGCACTTTATTACCTAATTTTTAACAATTTTTGATGTAATAAATATAATGTTTATTTTGAAACTTAGGGGCGAATATCAGGAAGGTAATTTTTTGTAATACAACAGATGGATAAAGTAACAAACATCTGATATTTGAAAGAAAATTACTGCAGATGAATGAATAAATGAATAAAACATATCTCAAGGCAACACATTCTGACACAGAACACCTTGTTTCTAAGTGCCCTGAAGGATGTAAAGTTTGTCACTACGCAGTTCACAAAGGATCAGATTAGTAAATCATTCATGAATGGTTTCTCTTATGGGCGGGAAACATTAACAATTTAAGAGAGTCCGTTTTTACATAAGCAAACCAAAACAACTACAGTAGATGTTTTCGAAGGATTAAAATAAATTGCAATGCGCCAAAAAGGGTAACTAACAATAAATTAAATACAATCCAAACTTCCAAGGCAACACTTCTCTGATCTGATAATCAGGTTGATCTGAACCTAATTACTGGTGATTTTCAAATACATTATGCCTATATAGGCCATCATCGTAATACTGCTCGCAAACAGTAGCCGCACAGATAGCTTACGGCATGCTCGCTTACAATTTATTTTTTAGTATTTCAAGTATTCTCTATGAGAAAAGAATGATTCCGGTAAGTTGGATGTTTTATGATGGAGCAGATTTTTTTTAATCAGCTTGTTTTAACTAAATGTTAAAAATAAAACAACCGCACGAATGTTCATGCAACAAACTCGAAAGACAATGAGTCAGAAACATGCAAATGTGTAGGGACAAACAAACACACGTTCTTCTTGAAATAAACGGTGTGCCACAAACAGATAGGCCAATAGTTTTTGATAGAATTTTGTGCCTTCTAGCCGATTCCCAAAGTAGATAGACTCATACGTGGCAAACGTAACCAAGATTTGTTCGTGAAATAATATAATTGTTGCACTTTACAAGTGCGACATCTGTACTAACACACGAAATGTTGCCGGAGTCCGGGGCATCCCACGTCTAGGAATTTTACCTGGTGAATCTATCCGTTAATCTTATTGATTTGAGAACTTATCTGAATTTTGATAATGGATTCCTCACAGAGACATTTTGAGATACACTGAGCTAGGGAACCTGTGACCGGCCCGACTCAAAAAGTACAAGGGTATGGTGTTTTGACTCCCAGGGAACAGTAGGATGAGACAGCAACTTACCTTCTGTGGCACACTCATCGACTTTATACATTTTTGTGGACACATGGTAGTTGCCGAAATTAGAACTTCAAAAAATGATGACATTTATAACTCATATCCTTCTATAATCCAAAACACGGAATCATGACAGCCTAAGCACAGTGCATATTATCGTCAAAAAAGGTCACAGTATCTTTCCTGGCTGCTCAATTTCTTTTGAAATATCATTCTGAGGCCAATTAATATGCTGACCGGCAAACATTTATACAGTCCGTACTCTTGAAGGCTTAATTTAGGCAGATTTGTGAAACATTCAAAGAGTTCGTGATGATAACGAACTGGAATGCTAAAGAAGGCACGTGTATTATTTTTGTGTTGATACTTGTATGATTGTTATCTTGGGACACGTAGGTTGTGTTGATTACAGTCTCATATGTAAAACGGTGGTTTGGTTGGATGACTTAAAAAGAATCACGAAAGACATGATTCAAATATTTGAACGTTTTGCATTTGTTTTTAAGTAAATACCAAGCACACCTAAATCAAATTAGTAGGTTTAACGTGGCCTCCATTTGGGAAGTTTTGTGTTGAACTAACTCAAGCGCGTAGCTTTCTTTGAGAATTACCATGAGTTTGCTTACCTTTGGCTGAGAGTGGTGTCACTTTAGTGTTTGACGTAAAAGAAGGTCAGTACGGATTCAATTTACTGTAATTAGGTGCTTAAATACCCTTTGTTGCGACTTGTATAAAATGTGGTTGCACCAATACATCTCTATTTCTGTTGATTCAGTACCTCAAAGATTTTTAAAAAAATATTTCAAGAACAGTGCTAACCTTAAGTTGCTCGCATTATAAAAAAACACTTGTGAGCGTTTGAATACGATTAATTCTGATTGTTTTGTCTTATGTTTTCATAAGATTCTGCCAATATACCCTTCTAACTAGCTGTGCAGTACCCCAAAGTGTTCCACAACAGTATATTCAGGGTCTATTATCCAAAAAGTTTAAGCACAAATAAACAGCAATCATTATATGTTTTCAAAAATTTTCAAATGCCTTGACTGACATATGTCTCCGAAATTGCACGAATATATTTGGGTAATTTCCTACCAGGATAATCCCGCTTAGTACGAAAAACACCCAATGTTGCATTGTTGCGGAAATATTAAGGTTATGTTGTTTTCTTAGAAATGTTTTTATTTCTTGCGAAAAATTTAAATGGACATCCAAAATAAGACCTTCACCATTTACTTGACAAACGAGGAACATAACTCACCTAATCCTTGACAGGCTTTCACTGGAGTTATCAAAAATAATGAGCATTTATTAAGGTGGTACGACATCTTGAATAATATCCATAATTCAAAATTACAGCACAGAATCTGGCATGACAGTTTATTTTGTAGCGTATTTAAAGTGCACACACTTAATAAGCTTTGTAAATAAATGTCTAGAATATAATAAAATGGATGAGAATACGTCACAATAAGTAAACTAACTTGCTGAAGTGCGCAATAAATATCATTTTTGTCGTAAGATTAACTCCAAAACTGCCAAACAGCCGTATAAAACACTTCAGAAACGACACCCAATGTATTTGAACCAATGATCTTATGCTTAACTAGTAAACGGGTGGTAGAAGAACACAGTGGTAACCCATTCATAAAATATTTGGAACATAGTCCGATTTTTCAGTACATATTTTCCCTCGTACTTTTTGATGGGCTTATTATGTGGTAAAAACGAACAATTAAGCAGCTGTCAAACCAGTTATTTGTTGCATAACTCTAGCTGGTGTACAAATAATGTACACTGGTTTAGCCTGAGCGTATGGGTGAACTGCTCGTGTGTCTTGCCAATAATTCTACAGTTTTGTAGATAGTGAGTTTATTAGATGGCCACAGATATGTATTAAAGTTTATTAATATGACGCTAGTGACGATTGTCGAAATTGTGACATTGTTTTATGCAGTCCGTTAAACTTTCTTTTTAATGATTTTCGAGTTTATTTACTATGCTGAAGCGTACTTTCTCAAAATTCATCCTACATCCTGTTACGTTTCCGGTAAAAAACACCTGCAAAATAGTTTCGCCATTCACTTAATCGCAAACTCCTCTTCAAATCGATTGTTTATTTGGTACATGCTAGAGACTTGATCAGTAAGAAACAAATCAGCTGGGTGGAACCAAAAAAGGTCGACAGTTGTAATGCGTTTCAGTTTGTAAAACATGTTTGCTTGGGAGGTCATCGAATGGAATAATAAAATGCCCAGTTAGTTATTGCTTCTGAAATTTTTTATATCTTGTCAGTAAGCCGTCGATATTCTGCTGATTGTACTGGGTAGGTTGCAACCTACCTTTCGTGTAACATGCTTCAACTTGAAAGTTTGAAAAAATAAAAAAAGCTATTCAAAAATATACAAAGTTATCATATTTGAGCTTTTAGTGATGTATGTCCGGTGTGTTGTATATTTCACGTCATGTAATGGCAAACCATGCCAATAACAACAACAATTGCTGCATCAGAGCTGTTTAGTGGAAGACCAAAGGAGCGTACTGAAAACCGCGGATTCGGAAAAGAAAAAGCAATAATGTGTGAGCAAATGTGTAAATTTGTTTGTGCATTTAAAATTGCGAATAACAACATTTCGTCCGTACAGGTATTGTTAATAACTAATGGTTTTGATGTTGTTTTTAGTGATAATGCTAAAGGTGTGAGAGTACAAAACGTCTGAAAGTATTTTGTAAATTTTTTACTTGCTCGGTGCATGTGCATTTCACAGATTGACCATGTTCTCTGTAAACCGTTGTCACAATATTCATGATGAAGACGGATCCAGGAAGAGCCCATGATAGCTCAACGTTTGCTTGCCAGTGTCAAAATGGTTGACACAATAAAACGTTTTTTCTCCTTCACAGAGAAATGTTTAAACCGTCGCTGTTATATAAAGGGGCATTGTCTCTTTGTTTATTACTAAATTTGTAGAAATTTCCCCCAATTCCTCTTGTGTGTAATACAATATATGGCGGTTTTAATGGAGAAGATATTTTATCTTGACACTTCTCAAACGGTTTACGCGTAATTACACTTAGCAGATATATCAGACCTGTGAGAAATGCAGAGCCGTTAGATGACAGCTGTTTCTATAGCGCCTGGTGAAGTGCACGGCTTACCTTGGGTTGAAAGTTGTCCCACTAAATGAATAAATTAACTGAAAGTTCTCAGATGCGGTCACGAGCAATTTGGCAAACAATTTCTTGGTTCCATTGCTGCTATTTTACAAATTTGCATCCCTGTTTGACAGTGCCCACAGATACGGAATTATGCTGAATCTGGGTTCAAATACTGCAAGTCCAAAAACCATCCCTGGTCTAATTTATTAGATGAGCAAAATACAATACAAAAGCATAAACATAGTAGCGATGCGTAGGAGAAAATATATTTATACGTGATCAAACATCATCATCGTCAGCTGTAATGACCGCGTACCTGTTCAGTTGTTGAAGCCGCCACAGTTTCGCTTACCCATGATTCACGGAGATGGCGTAGGTAGCTGCGCATTAGAGGCGGATTTGATAAATTAGTGCGTAAATATGGCACTCCTAATGGACCGTTAAATGGAGGACTTGGGAGATGGCTATCCACTAAAGGCTAGGATGGAGGCTTCAGGGCCAATAGGCGCGGCTAGGCCATGTCCGACAGTATCTCTAGCCATTGACTTGGCCTGTCTCGGGGTCTCCATCCAGGAAGACGGCAGTGACCAACGCAGCTGAGTTTGCTGGTGATTTTTTATACTTCACTGCCAAGTCATTGTTTGACCGCCTCTGGCTCTCTTCCACCCTTCACGTGGTTGTGCGAAAAGAGCCCTTTGAGGAAGTCGGCCGATTGGCATTCGCAGCACGTGGCCAAGCCAGCACAACCGATACAGTGTGATCAGTTCATCTATCGGGGTTGAGTTATTTTTGCCGAATACCCATTCAACGTCTTTAGCATTGCTGATCAGGTGTTCCCACCAGATTTAGGTAATGCTCCGAAGACATCGATGGTCGAACGCTGAAAGTCTTTTGACGTCCTCGGCACGCAGCAGCTAGCTTTCTGATACATATAGTAATATGGGGCGCACCGCAGCATTGCAACTCGACCCTTGATAGAGAAGCTGATGTCACGCCTGTGCCACAGATGACGCAAGTTCACAAAAGTTGATCTGGCCTTCCCAATCTGGATGAAAATTTGATATTTTGCGAAACAACCGAGACTGATACAGTTGCATGAGTAAAACTTTGTATAAAACCTTAATCGGTTCATCCATAAGCATGAGGCTAGGATTCGAGCCTACCCAGTCTTGCAGCAGCACTTTACACTTTGCATGTGTGAAGCGCATGCCAAACCGCGAGGCAGAATTATTTAGATTATTTAATATTGTTTGCATTACTACGGGGTCAGGTCCCAGAAGAACCATGTTGTCTGCGGACGCCCTGGTATATCTTCGACCCCAAAATTCACTAGCGGCCGGTAGAGTTTTCCATGATCGCATCAACGATGTTGAAAAGGAGAGGTGACAGAGGACAACCCTGTCGGACACCACTTGAACTCAGGCGGGAGCTTCCCGTAGACTTTCACAGGGCCGCGGGATTTAGAATTCAGCGCCTCAATGTACATCAAGAATTAATGGGGACCGCCTTTACTCCAAGGACGCTGCAATGGTGCCTAATAGTCCACGGAGTCAAAGGCGGCCTTCAGATCAAGAAACACAACCACTGTTAGCTGCTGGAAGCAGTGTCGCTGTTCCAGAATCTGTCAAAGGGTGTAGATATGATCGATGCAACCTCTTGCAGAATGGAGCACAGCTTGGGTTTTACGGATCTGTCTCTCTGTGTTCAGTCAGCGTTCGAAGCATAAGACCAGAGAGCACTGCCGATGCCACAGCTAAACGACTGATGCCATGGTGGTTTTTACACAGCGTCCGCGTGCTCTTTTCGAAGATGGAAATAAATGTTGACATGCCCTGTTGTGCAGGAACCTTATCTACCTTACATATGGCACCAATAAGCTTTGTCAGATGGGTCACCAGGGATTTCTCGTCCTCATTGAAGAAGACTGGATACAGCACGTCTGGTCCTGGTGCCTTTTTTACGTTTTAGTAGGGTTGTTTCGTAACTTATTTCTTTTTCAACATGGCAATTCAGGTTTACATTCCACTTGCCCGTGTTCATTGTCTCCACAGACTGAGGTGCAGGGCCAGCTGAACCGTTCTTCGAAGTATTCGGCCCATTTTTAAGTCGACGTTCTCGCGAGTAAATTAATGAGCAATATTTTTCACTTGTCGCTTCGCTGACCGTTACTTTCCCAGAGCCATTCTATTGTATCACTTGATATAGGGCACGGCTTTCCCATAGCAAACACATTTTACATCTTCCGAGCTTTCGACATCCACCAGAGCTATTGGTCCTTCCTTAGACCCTTCACTATTTGGCGGTCAACGGATTTGCTTGGGCCGTCGAACTCGTTGCTTGCCGGTATAGCTTTCCTGGCCTCCATCATGGAATAACGATTTAGATGACATCCAGTGGTCGGACAGATAGCACTGAATGCCGCTAACGTAGCTCCTTTCACATTTTGTCACCATTAATCCCCAGGTTCACTGCCACCACACTATTGGTTTACTGTGGAGTGTCGTTGGGCTAGCTCCAAGCAAAACGTTGAGCTATCGTCGTTCTTCGTGGGTTTGCATGCTTCTTGCTGACTTGCGAGGGCCTGAATGAAAACGAACTGTCAGGCGCGCACGCACCATGTCGTGATCGGAATCAAGTGTTGTGCACCAGAAGGAATGGCAGTCTTGAACTGGGGCTCTCCGCCGGTGGCTGATGGCCATGTGGTCCAACTGGTTCCACGGTTGATTCGCGGTTGGCGGCCGCCAGGTTACAAGTTTTTACCTGAAGCAATTGATGATCAGGACAACTGAAAGGTCGTTTTCCTTTTTGTGTGAGGCGAGAATCTACTTTGAAACAGCCGCACAACTATGGGTACAAGGTGTTCAGTTGATCTACATGGGCATTCACATCGCCTGTGCGAATCACAATGTCATTGTATTTTGCTTGGCAAATGAGTCCGGATGGCCCCCGAGGGAAAGTATCATTCCACGCCTCAGAGCTTCAGTCCGTTGTGTCAAAAGCCGGCACTACAGACAAGCAGTGCTTTTTATGCCGAGAGGCATTGAGCTTGATTCAACTAGATAACCGGACGGCGCAAAGACGACTGTTCACTGAGATCCAATCCAGCAAAGCGCATCCAGCTCTGTAGTTGAGTGCAACTCCCACGCCATATATTCCACGAGTCATCACTTCTGGATCAATGGACACAACGAGGGAGAAATGTGGAAGAGCTGAGTTCATCTTTGGTGTACTGAGGTGCATAGCTACGCTTGGGACTTCTATGAGTGTTTTGGTGACACAGCATACATCAATTTTAAGGGAGTATAATGTTTAAGTAGGCATTGCCTTTTTGCCAATTTGACATAGAGTACGGACGTTGAAAGCTCCCATATAGCGAGCATCTCGTGGGTCTGATAGTATTATTTTGTTTATTGTTAATAGGCAGTCAGGAGCATTAGACCATTCCTTCAGATGACTGACAGTCGAATAGTCTATCAACGTTCGCTCGTGTGGTGAAGGGGGGTTGAAGAGGAACATCGGTGGACACCGAACTGCGTAATCAAATAATACTTCCCGGTAGTGCAGGCCGAAGAAATGTGTTTGGCTGAAGTAGTCCACCTTGAGCCTCTGACTAAAACGTCTGACCCACTAGGCAGTGAGAGAATGTAAGGGTTTTTTCGGACCGTACTGGATAATGCGTCGGTGGTTACGGTCAACCGTTGAACGCTTAGGGTGAGTTATTGGGGCCGACCTTTTCTAACCCGTCTTCCTCGGGGGGAGTAGCATCGCTGCTTCCAAAAATATGGATTTGCTAGTCGCCTGTGGGAAGCACTCCGTTGCCTTCACACTCCTGTCGCAGAGCACAGTACGACTTTATCCCTCGAATGCCTCATAGCGCGATTATTTGTAGAACAGGTACTCACTGCGCTAGATCTCCTCCCCCTCGATCTTTCTGGCTTGGTTACACTCGGTGGAACGACGTTCCAGCCAATGTAACCCGCGGGATCATTGCAGCACTCCACAGCCACGTCCAGGTGGCACCTTTAGGTCGGCATATGTGACAAACATATAACCTTGAATATAATTGTGAATTTTGGGCCTTAAAAAATTAGCGTTTTTAAAAGCTTATTTATCCAGATGGTTAGAAGTGTGCAATGGTTTTCGAGGAAATACACGTGCGTCCCAATGTGTATGAAATTTCGCTAAATTTCATTGAATCCGGAGTTTAAATATATTTTTGAATTAAAGGAAAGTGATTTACTGGGGGCATCATGCGCGTAACGGAGAACGAGTTTGCACAAAGTACGCCTGGGGCGTTACGGTGGACCCAGGTCATATGTTATGCGCATATCAATTGTATGAGCACAGCAAGTTTCTTCAGCAATCAGCTAACTATAAGGTAAATTTTGCTAGGTTTGTCAGTCATCACTAACAACTGTCTTACGTTTTGTGTAGCATTCTTTCACTTTTGTTTTTAAAAGGTAGGCAAATTAAAAACCATCAGACATAGCCAAGAATTAATTTTAAATATTTCGGTTCTTCTGTGTGTTATGAATTCCATTTTCCGCTGAATATTGCTTGAGGAGCGGGTTGGTAATAGCGGTTATATGGTAAATCTTGTGAAAGCGCTCTAGATAAAAAACACTTACATGCTGCAGCGGAGCACACACAGGTGGTGTGAGTGAGATATATGTGGTGGAATTAGTAGCGTTTATGCGTCACAAGTGGATGGAAACTTAACAGATTAACTTGCATTTCGCAAGCTCTAAGGAAGAACGTGGTAAGTAACTGCAACACCCTGAAAAGAGAAATGACTTAAAGGAAGAAAACACTGTTTTTAAGAAGAGTTTGGCCAGGGATTTTAATTTTTTACCACTAGGGCGTATAATATCCAGCCGCTAATGAACGTGTGAGTCACAAACGTCCCAAAATGCAGCGAACTTGAATACACAGCCTTTGGAACAATGCACTTTTTCAGGTAAATCGCATTCAGCACTCGTTCTTGTGGGAAAAATTGAGAAACACAAATACCAAGGCAGAATACTTATACATCTATCTAATTATTCTCCTATTTTTCTACATTGAGTCGTCATTTAAATGAACTTCATAAATATTTTGAAAAGTTCAATGTTCACAGCGTCCGTTGAGCGTATGAATCATTTAAGCTTTACGCTAAGCACTTATTACTGCACTAACCTCTTTTGATATCTTCTGAAAGGGAACAAGGAGATTAAAAATTAATGGAGGCCTATGAGGGCTATATAATTTTATTTATTCTTCAGCTCAACTTGGCACCACTGACATGGGAGGAAACATCATCTTAAAAAGGCATATAAGAAAGTGCAAGGTTCAATGTTTTTAATGGGAATGAAAGCAAAAGTATACACACCTGCTGCATTTGTGCAAATATTTTATGCAAATGATGGAAGGCGTCAACCAAAACTACTTTTCTGTGTACTGCAAAGATGGCATCTGGAAAATGTAACAAATGTTTGAATTCTTATAGCCATTCGTGAAGTGTGAAGACTGAAAAGGTTTTGCTTCGCGTGTCAATGGTAAAATGGCGGTATATCGAAAATCACTCTTGTACGCTTCTGGCAAAAGTCTGAAAGATTTGGTAGAGCGCTATTATGAACAAACGTGATAATTGTTTTCAAAAATAAACGAATCACGCTATATTGTATTTCTGTTCACAATATTGTTGAATCTTCTTTATAGGCGTTTTATGCTTTCGAACAATATGTTGCACAAATGGTGAGTACACATTTATTAAAAGACCATAAAGCGCCGTTTTAATGTTTCATCGTATAATTTGCCTTTTCCAGGTAACATCAGATCTATTTGAGTGTGTTGCGTGTTTTTCTTTTAACAGGGATGCAGTTGTTGCGCCTAGGTTTATCTGTCTGCATCGTTGAAAACGGTGTTGACAATAGATTGCACGAATGCATCGCGCAAAAATAGGTCTGCTTGCAATCTAATTGGCATTCATTGTGGTCTCCATTAAATGCAACTTGGAAGCTTGAAACTATAACCAGCTGCACAATCCTTTACTAAGTTTATACATTTTATACATTACTAAAGCTCAATATGGTACGATAATTTTGGTTCCATAGGCATTTTTCTGTTTTCAGTCGTGTTAGTTTACTGTTGAGACTCACCTGAAGCTTGGTTTTCTGTTGCATTGATGTTAGAATTGAAATATTACGTCAGCATGCAGGAGATACTTTCATTTATTTTATCTTGAATGTGTCCAGCTATTTTTTGTGGCAATCTTAAAATATATTACTTGATACATAAAAACTGTATGGTACACTGTTTTTTGGACAAGAGACACTCTTGTAACATTGGTACATTCCCGCCGAAGAGGGTGGACTCACTTGCTGGTTTTGTGCAGACGGTTTTTACATGGAAATAACTCTTTGATATCTCTGGCGTATATAGTAAGTTAGTAGATGATCAGAGTACTTCATTGGTACAGCCGAAGAGGGTGGACTCACTTGCTGGTTTTGTGCAGACGGTTTTTACATGGAAATAACTCTTTGATATCTCTGGCGTATATAGTAAGTTAGTAGGTGATCAGAGTACTTTAAAATACATAAGTAATACTCCGAATGTTAAGCTTCACAAATTGCTAAAATTTTGTGTACACGGGGATCGCTTGAATTTAAAATCTGTTTTGACGCAAGATTACCCATATTTTTAGTCTAATAAAGGTAATATATTACCTCCTGTAAAGCATTGTTTCACTTCAATGTTCGAAATGAGATTGAAAACACAATAAATGCTTGGTTCAACAACGCAGGTTATTTTTAGTTGGTAACTTTTATGTTCTATCATGAAATATCAAGAAAAACATAAGCAAAGCCTATTATATCTACATATCCATTTAAGCAGTTCAGAGCGCTTTATCTGATTCTTTTTCAGAGCGGTTTAGTTGCAGTTTAAAATCTTTAGAATTTGCTTCTGCCTATGCCAAATAATTAGGGTTATGGATAGCTCAGCGTGCATCAGAGCGCGCAAATTTTGGATAATTATCTTACAAGTGAATTTCCTTATTATTTAACAGCTTCTAATCGCCCTAATATTGTCCCTTGTTGAATTGAATACCGTTTAAGAGTACCTTATTTATCTCAGTTTTCTTGATAGAGAAGTAATTGCAGCCTTAACAACCAAACCAGAAAAACAACACAAGCAAAACAACGAAACTACAACGTCAATACACACGTTTGCGCCCTTAAGCACAGCGTTTCATTTAAATTCGGGAAACTACCAAAATAAGAACTTTTTCGTTACTGTGTCCAATGAGGAGAATTTGCAGGCTTAGAAATATCATCTGCGCGATCTTGAGGAAAACGTTTTAGGAACCGAGAATTAGAGTGTAGGTCACCCGTAAACGAAAGTTTATTACCACTCGTCTGCAAACGTGCAAATTTGGCATAATTTTGTGCGCATACTTTTCTACTTAGAATCGTTACTAGCAAAGAAAATGTAATAGCTTTGTACTGGGGTTAGGCGTTTTCATAATGTCTGGATACTTTTATAACAGAAAGATTATTAGCTGACCTATTCGTTTTCATTGTGTCAGACGGGTATTACCTTGTGTGGATATCTCAGTTACTTGTGTGTTCCAGGAGTGCAAAACGAAGGGCAAAACGAAGGGAGGAGGAATAAATTTGATCGCAGCGTAAACAAAGTAATTGTGGAAGTGTTACTATTGTGACCGTTTACTAAGAACACAAAAATAAAATAAAGCTCTAATTAGTGGTTAGAAATAAGTGAGGGAATAAATTATTGGTAGCCAGAATATGTACGTTTTGCTTTCGCCTATAAATAATGCTTTCAAGGAAATAATGCCTAAGTAAGCAAAATTTCCTGAATTACTTTTCAACAACAGGATTTATTTTTCGGGTACTGCAAAGTATACAACCAAAATGTATTTTGTCCCGCATTGTCTGTTATAGCCATTTGCGGACGATTTGGTTTATTCCTACGATTTGGCTTAGAAAGCTCAAGAAGTTTGCGAAACGCATTGTGTTGCGCAATTTTTTCAACTGATTCTACTCAACTGCCACCAACACTCATGGGTTATCTACATTCCAATTATTCAAGGTCGGTCCGCATTTTCACCTTGTTATTACGTTTTAAGGGAAAAAAATAGAGAACTCCATTAAACCCAAATAATCTCACGTTTTCCAGGAAAGCAATTTATTTAGAATGATTTAATGATCCGCAATCATAACTAATTGGTCGATCTAAACTTCCATTTGTGCTGCAGAAAAATGCGTTTACTGAGAATAAACTCACCAGCCGTCTCACAGGTTTCAGCTTTTTAAAGTCAAATAAAACAAAAAAAATTGCTACACTAAAAGTTTTAATATACAGTAATTGATTTTGGGGTTATAAGGAGGCTTATTGTTTCACAAAAACTTTTATGCAATTCTGTGAAATTGAACCAAACGCACTTGTTTTTTCTGTGCACAAGCAGAAGACATTAGCCCGAACAATCTTGAAAAAGTCTATCGCATGTCAAACAAGTGAGGTTAGCCATACATCATGATTTTGAAAGTATTCGTACACATGGGTTAAAGGGTATAATAGGAAAACCCGATAAGTCAATAACACACGATACTGACATAAAATTGTAAACGTCAAAGCCTGAGTGGTGAGCATGCGTTTGGTTAGTAAAACCCTATAAGATATTATCCAATAATTTATTAGTTGTTTCGTAAAAAATAATTTCGTAATCACGCAAGTCCTACCGGTAGCGTTAACAAGTAAAACTGACTACACCAAATCTCATAAAGCCACAGACATCTGTCTTGGAACCTAAGCTAGATTTTTATGTACGACTCGAGGCAGGCAATGTCCATATCAACAAAAGCTTGGTACCTAAAATTATAAAAAATTCTCATTTTTACTGTAAAATATTCCAAAAAGATTATTTTCAAAATACAGGAGAATCCTAGTAAGCCTCATTTAACCGCCTGTTCTAAGCAAATATTCCACTTTTGCGTTTTGATGGTAACTGCAAGCAGTTCAAACTCACGTGGTGTGTAACAGGATTTAACTTGAAGTATTTTAAAACGGATAGCTTAGCTTGTGTTAGTAGTACAAGCGCAGAAATAATTAAGGATGGAATAGCAAAACAACTTTTTTGTTCAATCACTATCGTTTCTCATTCTTTTGGAATATAGAAATTGCACGCTATTTCGGATACTGTGTACACATGCATAGCAACCAACTATAGAAAAGTGAATAAACATTCAATGTCATTGATGTGCCTAGATGTGGAGAGAAGTATAGTCCAGCCACACAAACACATTTAGACTAGTGTAAGTCAGAGTCCAATTTGGGCGAGAGTTCTGTATCCGGCGTCTAATTATACATTTGCCTGGTCATATGCTATATAAATCTGTGATTACCGCAATTACCAAAAATACCGAAAGAGACCTGTGAATGCCTAATTACTTAATGGCTTACAACCAAGTCAATATATTTGTACAAATGTGTATGTGAAAAATGAGGGCCAGTGGCATGCTTAGTGCAAACATGGATGTACTTTTCACAGTCTAAAGACCTCGTTAAAACCCGACAAATAGTTGTTGTTTATATTTTTTAATGAGTATTTACCTGCATCTTTTGGCGGGACACAGGCATTGCACAAATGACCCCATTCTGAAAGACAAAGAGCACATACAACACCCTAACCTGCGTTGATTCCTTTGTTTTTCTCGTTTGTATCTTCATTGGTGATCGCCTATCTGAACTGATCACAAGATACAGCATTTATTTGACAGGAATTACGACTAACCATTACCAACAACCAAATTAGCATGCATCACCGGGAGCGACTGTTTAGTGAAGCACAGCCTCTCAGATATCTTGCTGCGATTTCGTAAACCTCAACCAAATTCAGCTACAGAACTTGGACCTCCGCGGTCAAAATTCTCATGACATTCTAGGCTAAGACAATATGATCAAGATCGCTGTATATTAATGCCTCTGCATTTTATCTTAAGTAGTTTTACGTCTCCACGTATCTAAAATTTGTGATTAAAATTATTTGCGAAACGGTTAGATGAGCTTGTTGAACCTTGCTGGCAGAGCTAGTACCTTGTTAGTTTCATAAAATAAGAATAAGTGATCACACGTTTTCCAAGTAGACAGGTTTACTAACCAGTAACATCTGAACATCAGTGTTTTGGAGACCCAAAATTTGCTTGTTTACAGCATAAAAGATGACCTTGACTAAATAGACTTGATTAATACTCACACGGAGCTCAATTCACCAGACTTTTAGAGGTCTGAATAAGCAGTTTAAAATTATCAGCAGGGCAAACATTGAAAGCAAAACTCTCCGTTATTAAGTGGTTAAGTACCCGTTCACTCCACGGGTTGGTTCACAAACATCTAACGCCAGTATTGTATGCATCATATGCACGGTTTTCCTGGAAAAGGGGGATCTAATATCAAAAAGATTTTCGACCCACGTCGTTTCAACTTGATTTTCACATTGGGGAACGCTACACCACCGAGGCGAGAGGGTCAGTGTCTGACTAAGGATTACCTCTATCTTCTTTTATAATTTTGTTTTTTGTTGTAATTGTTTTTCACTTCGCAAAACTAACGCCCGAACCATTTTTGGAATTAGATGTGTGCAATTTTTGGTAAGGGTCGAAGTCAGTTGATGCGACCAAAATATTGAATGAATATCTGCATCATTAAAAAACCCATGTGTCGCAACTTAACAAACTCATAGAAGAATTGTAAATTCACAAAAAGGCACAGATTAGCCCATAATGTAATGGATTATAGATACCTTCACAAGTACTTTTCTTTCTTAGTAGATTCCTCATTTGTTTGCACCAAGGTTTGCTGACATTCGTTACCAACACACTAATTGCCATCAACCTCGTCATTTGAAAAAAACTTTGTTGTCCCCATCCACGACTAAAATCTCACCTTCATTTAGAACAGCCGTTTCTTGAGTGATCAAAAGTAAACATAGAAGTCGAAGGCATCAGCAAAAGTGCGAATTAACGTTTTTTAATTTTGCAACATGCTTCAAGAGGTGCCAGTAGTTGGTTGCAGATTGCGTAAGGCGTTATATACCTACGATATTGTGCCCACGAATGAATGCAACACCATATTAATAGATGCATCTCAAATGAAGAGGACGTACCGGCTGTTTTGGTAGACAAAGGTAAAATTAACCTGAAATAACCTGATTTATTTGTTTTTCAGCATTTTAGTTTGAACGAAGAGCACGCAGTTATCGCACTACGATTTGATGTTCTTCTATGCTTTGCTTTGTTTTGTCTTCTGTAATATCCTCCTGGGCGGAAGTCAACTCAGGCAGCTTTCGTAGTGACATCATGGCGTTAGTTACCCTACAAGGCAAAACGCATGTGGATCGGGTTTGCTTCCGCCTGGTTGAGCTAAGCTTGCAAACAATTCTATCCTACTAACCTCCCACGTCAAAAACAGTTTACTT
>NW_008751663.1:4571886-4584907 GCF_000715545.1 Opisthorchis viverrini
TGATCTTCTATGTTTTGATTTGTCTTCTGTAATATCCTCCTGGGCGGAAGTCAACTCAGGCAGCTTTCGTAGTGACATCATGGCGTTAGTTACCCTACAAGGCAAAACGCATGTGGATCGGGTTTGCTTCCGCCTGGTTGAGCTAAGCTTGCAAACAATTCTATCCTACTAACCTCCCACGTCAAAAACAGTTTACTTTGCCTTATTATGTCACACACTGATAAATAAATCATGATTAAGAACGGTACCAGCTACGTTTCTGATCTCTGGACAAGTTAATGTTTCCAATATAATTATGGAAGAGAATTTTCGTAGCAATGAATTTGTGCCAGGTCTCCATGGATTGTTTGTTGGGAGTTTTGTTTTCTGTAAAATCTCTGATTTTGGTCCATCTTTCTAATTTTTATGGCACATGTGTAAAATCATAACTAACTTTTTTGAACACATGTTTCAACTAAAAATTCAGAAGGAGAAATAATACAAAAATGTTAATTATCCATTTTATGCACCTGCATAAGGAACTTTTGCTGTCTGTGCCCACAGAGATCACTTAAACAGGGCTTTTACTTTCCATTTCATTATGCACACCATGTAAACAGAATTGAACATACGTGCTGTTTTTCCAGGGGATTTGGTAATCGGACAATAATATCAAATCACTCATAGGAATATCTTTATATGCATATAAAGTGTGTTCTTGGTTTGCTTACACATAGTTGTGTACTCGTCGGTAAAACATGAAGTTCCATGCTTAAACGTACTCAAAAGATGCGAATACTTAGACCAAGACTATCTACCGTATGAAAGTCTGTTTTCTGGCGAAATTGCAGAAGATTCTTAGATGGATCAGGCAAATGTTTCTCTTTAATCCTCCGTTTTGTCGTCCCCGTTCCTAGTAAAAATTGTATAAGGAAAGCAAATGTGTTTATGGCAAGAAATCGGAAACATCCACCTGTTTCTTGATGATCTTGAGATTGTTCGATAAAACACGCGTAAACATGAAACACATATATGTTTCCCTGTATCAAAGATGCGCTGATAAGGCTTATGTCATGGTTATGCAATGGTCAATGTTTACAGTGCACTCCATACATCATTTTTTATTGTCCGAGTTGTTTCTAGCAACTCGTGAACTCTAGGCAATCAACATATCTTTAACAATACTTTGAAAATACGAGTTATAATGCTGATTGGACATACTGTTAAATTCTTTCAACAAAAGAGGCGCTGAGTTTATTCAGTTGAAAGCAATTTTTACGTAGTGACACTCACCTCCTCCTGACTGTGCCGTTACTTCAGTGTATTGAATGGAAAATAGATTACTGAATGTTACAAATGCCCAATATATACGAATTATATTGTCACCGTTTTCAATTATGTGCTCCGCTGTGCCAAATTTGGAAACATTAGATATTTTAGGTGAATGAGAGTTTTTTGTCAAAGAAATCTGACCGAAATAAGCTGTCTACTCTACCGAGGAGTGTGACAGTGTCAAAGTGATTCAACACAAATGCAATACATGCAAGGATATTTGGTTGGATTCGCGATGCATTGGAATAACACTCAAATCTAAAAAAATCCAATTGTCAGTTTATCGCTCTAGATTTTTAACCGCACATTACATCTGCAGAACGACTACACGAATGAACAATTACTTGGCCATATTTCTACAAAGCAGTTGAGCCATACTAAGAAATTTATTTGTAGGAGTGCGTGAATAAAGTCAAGTGGTTTCTGCGTGCAATCCTTGTTACTTAGAATGCAAAGTATTTTGCGGAGGTCTTAGTATGTGTACGACAATTTTCTTTGAAACTGGTCGAATGTGTCTCTCGTATTAAGCATTGGAGACAAGTCTTTTATCTGAACAGCTGTGAGGTGTGCCTCATTAAATTGCCCTCAATATTAGAATAAAAAGTACATCAACACTTCAAAATAAGAGCGATGTCTCTACAAATGCAAGTAGTGCTTCAGTATTGCGGTCTACTGCCGAACGTCCTGCAAATATGATGTTTTCTATTAAGCATTTAGTATGAATTAATAAAAGCTGCTTAGACTATATGCGATGTATAAAGACAATTTTGCATTCAGCAAAGATAATTCAAATTGTATAGTTTCCATTTTGGATAAAAAGAGCATTGGTTGATGAATATAACGAACTATACTAGTGCGTATGACGCTTCCATGCTTCCAAATGCCTGTAACACAAGAAACCATCTTTGAACATGTTGGCTAGGCACAACAGCCACGACCGCGTAGCATTACGTAAATGATGGAACAAAACGTTGTGTATCAAATAAACGTAAGTGCACATATCGAACAACACTAACTGAAACCAAAGTAGTGGTTTTAACAAACCAAATGTTTTCTGCTCTAAGGAAAACCTTATTATTAGTAATGTGAAATAAATATCTTTATGTTGTCTTTTTGGCGGCTTTCGGCAGAATCTTATTGAGAAACATTGTTCCAAAACAATAAAGGGTCGATGGAGGACGTAAATTAACGTAAATTCCTTAAAGACAAACAAGCATATAAAACTGAGTTTCGTAACGTTAGTCTAAATCTGAATTTTAGACGTAAATCAGCGTTATGAAATGACATGCAGCTTCACAACTGGTCCAGTGCAGGTCTTTTGTAAATTCAGCATTGGTGGAACGCTGACTATCATTCTGATTCCCGTGTAAATTATTTTTCTTCTTGATGCGACTAAAAGCTAACGATTCCCAAGTGTGTAAGCGCAGTAGAAGCATTCTAAATTATCCAGTAATTTTCAATATATGTTTGATAATAATAGACTCAGGTACGTTTAGCTTCGGCTCACTAAGCTGTAAGAAGAAGCACAATGCAATGGAAAATTTCATTACTAGTTGCGTTCAAACTCAATAAAGCCCGAATGCAATAACTGAGTACAGGACATGGTATTATCAATTCCATCTGTTGCTTTCACCTTATTTGACATATCGTAATAATTGATATCTAGAATTTATGATGCATGATTTACGTGAACTCTCGAAAATTTTCCTTACCCGAACAAATGGCAACGGTCAAGAAGACCAATACGCTTTTGTACGTCATGGAACACAACATGCTGAAGCAGTGAAAAGTTAAAATCACGAGTTTTTAAGACTTATGTTTTGCAAATTGGGGGGTTATGCCAGCAAATTGCAACTTTATTGGTCAGAGGTGGTGCATCAGCGAATTACTGAAAACTTGGTTTCCGGAGACAGTTTACCTGTCTGTCTGTCTGTGCTCAATCATAAGAACTCAACGTTGTGGGTTCGTGTAAGCGTAGTTCACTTTACCTATCACCATATATTGGTGTTAGCTTGATTGTTTTGATAGCACAAGTTGGAGCACATAACTACGTTGTTTTATTTAGGAACCAATAGCCTATTGCGGTGATATTAAAACGCACAAATGCACCAGAACACAGAATCGGTGGAAATACATAACTCTCAACCCTATGTTCAACGATTAGTGTCAAGTTGTGCGTTGATTTCTGGTACACTGACTGTTGCAACTACCTGAAATCAGCATTGATGAATCTGCTAAAATTTGAGGCTGGGTTTAAGTGCACAGGCTCAGGTAAAATTATAGTTAATTTATTGTGGTAGCATCTTGGAGGAGTTTGTTTGGCAGAAGTACGTTTTTCAATGTTGCCAAGATATTGAACCCCGGCTACGTTTCCAAATAGTATTTTTGGAGAGAATGGGCATAATTTTCATACTATATAGATGAAAACTGTGGGGCTCATATTTTTTATTATGCAGTCCACTATGTAAGCTCTTTCACCTCGAAAAGTTTTCACCGCAACTACAGGCAATATTATGCTTGCCCTTCATGGTTATACTTTGCATTGAAGAGCCCATATTATGACTTGTGTCCTGCTTACTTATTAAGCCTGAATTATTCCTCCGTCCAAATGCTGTTACAACTAAGCAAAAAATTCCTATGACAGAAGACAGCAAAGTCCCGAGGCAAACGCAAGCTTGTTGGAATAATAAAGTTGTCAAATCTAGATTTGCTGGTTATGTTTGGGTAGTGAAGTAAACAGTTAATGCTGTATGATACTTAGTGTTCCTCAGGGCACGGTAACTCCCTTAAACCATCTTGCACAATTGCTGTGCTAGTCCTGTATCCAGTGGCGACCGGATACATGACAGGATGCAACTGCCACTGCTCTAAGCCGCCACGCAGGCAATGAATGCGACACGATACAAGAGAAGATCTGATTATCTTCACAACTTCACATCTGAAGAGATCTTCACATCTTCATACTGCTCACACATTTTCCAAGTAGTTTGAAGTTTCTGATCCGGACAGAGCAACAGCTTCCGCTGTAAGTCGGGCAGTCGATTGCCAGCAATGAGCCTATCAAGCAGTTGGTCTTCCAATTGGGCACCGTAGTCACATTTGGCTGCCTGTGTCTGCAGCTGCAATACGAAATCACGAAACGACTGAAAATGGTTGCGGGTCATCATATTGAACCTAGCTCTTTCGGATGCTACGAAATTAATCGGTTTGAAGTGTTGATGAACTTTTTTCTCCAATGCATTGTAGGAAATATCGATCGAAGATTCAGGATATAGTGAATCCTTGATCAACGTATGCGCCTGTTTGCAAACGAAATGTAGGAAATATGCCGTGAGTTTGTTATCATCCGTATCAGATTTTGTGAGCACCATATGTCGAATCGTTCCAAATAATCTTCTACATCTCGGCAGCTGAATTAACATTCAATGAATGTATTTCGGCAGGCATGATGGATTGTTCCAATCGCGATGCCAAAATGTGAAAATTAAGTTTTGAGCGTACATCAGTATAACCAGACGAACTAGAAGTCCAGAACTCAGTGCAGCATAACAACTAGCACGTATGTATTCAAATTGGCGTATATGTACAGCATATGGAATATTGGAACAAGGGGATAATGTATAGACCGATGAATACAGTATCAAACATGTTCATCAAACATGTTGTTTCAGACGGGTGTCGAATTTCACGAGTGATTCGGACTTTGCGCCAGAAGGGAAGCCAGCGTACAGTTGTACCGTATTCTAGTTCGGCTGGTGAAGAGTGAAGATCCTCCTTGACAGTGGAGCGGATAGCAAGCAAAATAAGGGGTTGAGAGGAGAACCATGAAGATTGGTTCGTTTGGGCGGTCAATACAGCTTTTAGGTAGGAATGGAAACGTCCAAATAGACCGTTGGAACAGGGGTATACGCGGTTGTCAAAACGGGACGGAAACCGAATAGTGTAGAGAAACAACGGAAAAGAGTCACTGAAATTGTGAACCGCGAACGGTAGTTACGAAGGAAGGTATCCCAAAGTTACTCACCCAATGCTGCAATAAACGAAAAGACTACCGTCAAAGGTGAAATATCCCAAATGGGTACATCGATTTGTCAACGAGTGCAAAGATAAATCATGGTAGGAATATGAGAAATATCGTTTGATGGGGAAAGTGGACCAACGATATTAAAATGAGCTTGAGTGAATGGATCCTCAGGAACTGCAAATGAGCCAACAGGTGAATTCGCATACCAAGTTACGTTACTGCGTTAACAGGCGGTGCACTGTTTAGCCCATGATGTTGGATCCTTATTTACGTAGGCCGTACTAAGCCTGCAACGGTAAACTTCTTTGTTGCTCTGATTGATTGATGAGAGTCCATGAAAGTGGTAGAAAACAACTCGTCGGAAAGCTTCGGGGACGATTAGGTTAGACCACACCATCAACGAAACAATACAAGCCACTACGTATCTTATAATGTTCCGCTCGTGGAAGTCTCGGACTTAAATGAGACCGCTAACACACCAGGTAGTTGTACAAGCGCTCCGCTGATGAAAACATTCAGCGAGGTTAAAAGTGTTATAGCATAAATGATAACTTATTAAAACGAATTTCTTTGCGTTTTTTTATCCTGAACAAATTTCAGCTTACTGATCCTTTTCGCGTTCTGATTTGTCTCGTTCGATAAAATGGAGACGTACCGTGAAGCGGTGGGCCATTTGGATCTCAACCCAACAACAATCTCATGTTTTTGAAGGAGTATTTTTGGAGAGAATGGGCATAATTTTCATACCATATAGATGAAATCTGTGGGGCTCGTGTTTTTTATTATGCAGTCCACTATGTAAGCTCTTTCACCTCAAAAAGTTTGCACCGCAACTACAGGCAATAATATGCTTGTCCTTCAGAGTTATACTTTGGATTGAAGAGCCCATATTATGACTTGTGTCCTGCTTACTAATTAAGCCTGAATTATTCCTCCGTCCAAATGCTGTTACAACTAAGCAAAAAATTCCTATGACAGAAGAGAGCAAAGTATCGAGGCAAACACAAGCTTGTTGGAATAGTAAAGTTGTCAAATCTAGATTTGTTGGTTATGTTTGGCTAGTGACGTAAACATTTAATGCTGTATGATACTTAGTGTTCCCCAGGGCACGGTAATTCCCTTAAACCACCTTGCACAATTACTGTGCTAGTCCTGTATCCAGTGGCGACTGGATATGGTACGAAAGTGCATAATTGAGGTTTGTTATGTAGATTTGTTCACTATTGCGTAAATAGTGCATACATTTCTTTCATTTGAAACCGGGATTGTCAAATCTACGCGTCACTCAAAGTTCCGTATCGGAACCTCAACAGTGACTGACATATTCTGCGTACGAGCGGAGGGTGAAGCCTCACGCAAGTTGATTTACTAACGTTGGCAAGTAATGGACACCCTAACCCGGAAAGTCAAGTCACCTTTTACTTGACATGGCACATTTGGCATTGGTACCTTTGTAAACACTAGAGGTGCTGAAGTATTGTCAGTAAGATTTTATCAATAGCCAGGGTGATGTATGGGATTCCAAAGCATATACATTTACCTAACAATCAGAGCCGTAAATTATGAGACTCTGTGTGTGTCCTCAAGAAATATGATGGTGGTGAAACAGTGCATATTTCTATGTGACCAAAGATCTTCAGCAAGTATAATTGAGTTGATTTCACTAACCAGCATTCAGAGGCAAGATTAATCGGATTTTATTTGGACAACTTTTGGATTCCGTCACGATGCAACGAGATCTAATCCCATGGCAAGGTTTGTAAAGCTTCGCTGGATGAGAGAGCATTTAGTATATTTACATAGCATTTGGTATATTTACATAGCATTTGCAGTGTGTATGAGCCGGCCGTTTCAGCAGGCGGATGGTTTCACGAGCGATATTTACCGTAGGCGATCATTACCTGAAGGAGAACAATTCCGGTAGCACTGGTTGCACACCATCTCTGACAAGATAACACGTTCTCAAAAGAAAAAGAACGGTTAATAAGATCGCACTAGGTCTTTTCTTATCTGTCTCTGGTAAAACATCGTGTAGGCAAGAGGTCATTCGTGATAAAATAATAGCCAAAAAATGCTGGACTGCAACCGTCGACACGATAAATTTCCTAATAATAAACACAATTTTCGCCAACTGGTTCTGTCGTCTTAGGAGACACCATGTTGCATTTTGCTTGGAGAGTCGACTGTGCAGTGTCCTGTCTGCCTGCAAATTATATGGATAATTATTATCACGAGAATAGTTATTTTTCGAATGATAATTTGGCTCCATATGTTATTGCCTGGGTTGAACTTGAAACTTGCAATGACATGCTTGTTTGGTGTAAGCAAAATCATGTGACTTCAGCATAATACACCATGTTTTCAGCGGCTCATTTAGTGAGAACACCATACGGGAAAGACGACAACTACCACGTTCGGATAACAAAAAATTCCATGGGGTTATAGATACATCACTGAACGTGAACACTGCCTCGCCTATATCAGGATCATTCAGATTAGGATTTATCAGCCAGGTATGTGTTCTCTCTAGAGCTGAACGTGTTCACTAGTGCATGCTGTTCCATATTC
This sequence comes from Opisthorchis viverrini, assembly GCF_000715545.1. Classification (NCBI taxonomy): domain Eukaryota; kingdom Metazoa; phylum Platyhelminthes; class Trematoda; order Opisthorchiida; family Opisthorchiidae; genus Opisthorchis; species Opisthorchis viverrini. The sequence goes on from NW_008751663.1 coordinate 4,579,790, forward strand.
CTATTATTGTAGAATTACGAATGGACCGATTAGTTTCCTAGATATCGACATTTTCTAGTAGAAAATATGTTTCTCTGAGACGTCGTTACTTTAAACGAGTCTCACAAATTCAGAATAATCCCAACATGGCACAAATATCTGCCTCAATTATGGCATCAGATTTAATTAATGAATATAGTGGCTGAATCTCCTTAGGAAGCGAAATGTCACTGCGATTTCTACAACCCGAATAAATGTGGGACAGTGCGCAACTATGTGAGTGATACTTTTGAGTATCCATAAGTATTTTTCCACGTTTATATTTATCATCCGGTATGTATCAAATTTTCGAAACATAAAGCAAACTTTTAAAAACCCAAAAGGCCTTGATTTTTGCGACACATTTTGTCCAGCTGTCGCATTTTCAACTCTCAGCCGCTCGAAATATGTAGCCAAAATCCAAATGTTTAGTTCTATTTACGCGGCACATACTGGAGAAATGATTCAAGCTCGCACCGCTCTTATTACTAATTCACATTTGCGGTTGGATTAGTGTGGATGGTGCAAGGTGATTTCACCTCCACGAATTCGCAAAGAGTTTAATCGGCCTATCCTATTTCGTTAGCAGACAAATATCGGGAGACCATATGCGTAGAATAATATAGACATGTGTGGCGTTTTGTACCTTTATTTTACTTCCATTATAACTATGTATTTCATCACTTGCATAATCGTTTTTGTCTGAATACGAAAAACTATAAAAAAACGCACACTTGTACAATTTCACAGAATATAAGCGTGGGCACGTGCTTCGACTATCTCTTCTGATTTCGCTCGCGCTTGCAGCAGCCATTAGCGAGTCTCCTGTATTAACTCTGGTGCCAAAACATATCAAATCATCTTCGGGATCTATTATATGTGGAAACTGTTCAGAAGAAGACCTCTGGACCAGCATAATTGGATTATTGTTTACTCGCCGACCTGGGCCAACGACGAACTATTTTAAAGAGAACAATTGTTAGTGAGTCTGTTCCATCTGACCTATTTATTTTTGTATACCCAACTTAGCGTAATTATTTTTATTACTTTGCCACACACTCCTGGTAAACTAACTTTTTGGGTAGCCAGACCACTACATATGGAGCCGCCTCAACTAAAAACCAAAACGATTGAATGTAACCAACATATATTTTCTTCTGACTTTACCCAAATCACTTACCAAATTTATCGCTTTGGTTTTCCACCTGGTGGTCAACCGGCGCTTAGTGGGAATCACAAGGTTTCCCTTTACCACCACCGGTAGCCACACTTTCACAGCCATCAGCATGTGAGCTATCCTGGTTTTGAATATCTCGCTTACACTGGTTCCTTCTATATTTTTGCGTATTGTATCAGCGTCTGAGTGGTAATCTAAGTAAGTCTACAACCCTTAGATCAGTTGAAGCAGAATCTCCCCAGTTAGACTCACTTACTGGACTTGCATCATTTACCAGCAGTGATCAATTTTAGTTTGCTCTGCCAATGAGCCCCATAATATTAAATCCCCCCTTGCAATCAGTGCGCTTGAGATTTCACCATATTCTTTCCAAATCCCACGTTTCCAGTGTCAATCCGGCTGTTGCCGGCGTCCGTTTTGGGCAGTGTCCGCCTTGCTTTCCATCCTCCTGGACACCAAGCTGGGCCATGAATTCTTGCAATTGTAAATTTTTCTTATTTGCAACCATTCCAAATCCTGCTGGCCACAGAAGACGACACCCGTTATCCAACCATCCCAAAGACGTAGCATGTCATGATGTTATTCAAGAACCAACGGAAGTCATCGCGAAGGCGACACAACACATTCTTGCCCAGGATGACGGCACACAGTTGATTATCTTCTTCATACCCTGCATTATCATTCTCGTTATTTCTTCGTTCTTGTCCCTTGGGAGCATGTGAATATCCCTCCATCCAAAATCTAATCTCCTTCAGCGTACGTGATTGATGCCGACAAGCCTGCACACGATAGTCCATTTATGTCCTCAGTGAGTATCTAACAAAATGTGCCTCCTGGCATGACTAGGTCTCAAGGCTTGAGTGCTAGTTGGAAAATATAGTAGGCTGACAACTAGGCTGAGGGAGAAGATGCACCCAAACTCATTCTCAAATCTTTAGGGATGACCAACCGAAGCAGGAAATGTTTTTTTAGGGCAACAAATGGAGAGTCTCATGGTGCAATTCTGGGCAACAACGAAATGGAGGGACTCAGTAGACTCCTAAATTGGAAGTAACCAGGCTAACATATTTCCTATCTTAATAAACACCTGAAGGGCGTTGATGAACACGACAAGGGTGTAGAATATTTCGTTGCGTTCCACTGAGATGGAAAGGGATATCCTCATCATTTGGCTTAATATTAAATCCAAGGGCTTTGTAGACATAAATTTTAAGCTTTCCAGGAAGTGTAAGAAATGTCTATTAAACTCGAGGAAAAGAATTATCGACAATTTTGTCAACCATGGTGTTCCAGCAATATCTCTCAGCAAAATGTTTAGCGCCTTTCCTTGCAATTTCCAAGGTAAAGTGGGGGAAAAATTTCTCTTACGTCGCATGTCATTCATAGCCCAACAGTTATATGAGTCAAGAGCCTTGGTCAGCCACAGAACTGCACATTTTCAAAAGGAGCTCCCGTGGTTTATTCCCAGATATGTGAATATAAAGACATACATAGCTTCCTTAGCCTTCAGGCTGAGGACAATGAATGACAGGCTGTCGCCTACAACGAAATGTCTTCCAAAAATCTTCCTCCTTCGTTTTCAAAAATCACTCACAACCCAAGGTTCCTTTTGAAGAAAATAAAGAGTACAACTCCCAGACCAAGGAAAAATAAGTACCTATATTAAGGAGAGTCTCACTTCATCCACAGATCTTGAGTAATCCTTGTCTCCAATTTTGATCTACCAGTAGATCATTGAAAAAAGATCTCTGCAAATCGTCACACTCGATACCCTGTTTAACACACATTCTAACCTCAAAGCCCACTAGGGCGGCCGATTTCTGGAATGTCAGTGATGCGTTTGACTTTATGATATTGGTTGACATCATACTGCGAAACCTGGAACAAATTTGCAGTGACGTATGCAAATCCCAAAACATGGATTATCCAAATGAAAGTTAACTTTGTTTTGATGAAAATGCAGAAAGGAACAAATAAACAAACCTTAAGGATTGCTTCTCATAGCACCCAATTAACACCGAAACAATAAACAAAATGCTTTTTTTGATGTTTTCTATACTTGCTTTTACAGTGGGAATAAAATATGTTACCGGCAACAAAGGGTGAACCAACTTGCAATGTGTTCAGACATTACTCATTTTCAGAATAAATCAAAACAAAATGTTTGATGTTTCCTATACTTGCTTTTACAGTGGGAATAAAATATGTTACCGGCAACAAAGGGTGAACCAACTTGCAATGTGTTCAGACATTACTCATTTTCAGAATAAATCAAAAGACCATTTCAAAGACTTGATTAAACGATCAACATGCATTGTTCGCTTGCAGATCATCCAAAACACTCAATTAGACAGCGTTAATGCAAACTAAATTATTATATGCAGTGATACTTGCCCAAAAGCATTACAGACTATATCGGACGTATTCACCCAATAGTCCATTATTTTAGGTGAAAGACATTGAGACTACACGGTATCAAACAAAACCCTGAATGAATTACTAATTTTTTCTTTGTATATTTCTACTAACACGGGTTCGGGAAGCCGGGCCCGTTAACACAGTTATGCTAGAATGAAAAAACAATAAACACACAAATTTACGTACTAATCCTTGCTACACAGCTATCCAAAGTTAGATCTAACGTACAAGAATCAGAAAATTTCACAGCGCACGGATGTTTAAGGTTCGATTTGAGCTCATGCACATCTTCCAAATTATTCCAGTGGACCGAAAATCCAGTAAATATCAGAGGTAACAACTAGTAGCAACGTATTCAGATACGCATGTGCCAACCGAAGTGGCTTTAATCTCATCACACATCAGCCGTTCATATTTGTTAGATATTCGCTATACAGCATATTTAAGCCATTTTTGTACCATTTGTCATACAACTAAAAGTCAACATTTGTATGACGGCCAGACTAGATCAAAAGTGATGTTGATGGAGATTCACTGCCATCATTCATTTACCTGCAACTGATTCACGAATTCTCAAAAAGGTTTCTGATCGAACTGAAGGTAAATGACTGAGGGAGCGCTTTGTAATATTTACTTGACGATTCATAGCTCAGCCGCGAACAGTCAGTTACATTCAAGTTTCTGTTTATATTAATCAGCCCGCCTATAGCGCGCCAGATCAGGGGAAAATCGGAGGGATACAGTCACTTGCACTTCAGAAGTGCCAAGTTACAAAAGCTGCTATCACTCATACACATATGTTCGAATGTGAGGTGTGGTCCGAAGCCTGAGGGTGAACATGTCATGAGTGAGCATTTTGGTTGCCTTACGGATAGGAGTAGGTTTGATATTTGTATCCAGGTATGCATATATGAACTAATTATGGGATAAAAATCTTCACTTCAAATTCGAAAGCGTTAATTTTCCAGCTTTCTTTCTGATGTGCGTTTGACTAACCATACAAAACTGTTTACGGTGTGCCAATGTAAGTCACTGTTCCCCTGCAAAATACATTTAATTAAATGCTGTATTTCCATATCGTACTAGTATGTGGTCAAGTAGTAAGAATGAAACAAAATATATAAGATGGAGTGTATTTATTGCAGCACCTGAAGTCGGTTTTGAAGCCAAATGGAAGGCATACTAGCACCTTGTGTTTCTTGCTGATAAAGACGTAGTGTGGCGTATTTGAAGAGGAGAACAAACTTCATTGTAGGTTAGTCTCGTTGAATGTTACTAGTCAGAATCTAACTGATGCACAACCAGTGTCCCTTCGTACAGTTAACATTTGAACTGTTGGTTTAAAGGTGTAGGCCTTATTTTGTCTCTTTTGACAGTAGCAAGCGTGTAGTTTAGTGCTTTTTAAATCATGAGTTTGCTCCAGAAATCCTCCAAGATTCACTATCAAGCAACTGGTATCTAGGAGATGAAACTCATTTGATTTCGCAGCTGGGCTAAATTTTTAG
>NW_008751663.1:4588734-4597325 GCF_000715545.1 Opisthorchis viverrini
ATAGAGCACGGGAGTACTGCAGAGAAAAAAATGAAGGGATGTTTCGGGCTCACCAATTATGCAACGGACTAGGACCTTATCAGCGTGTTCGGATAAATTAGCAGGCAAAGGTAACCAATGCAAAATCAAAATCACAATAGGAAAAGAATGAGTAGTCAAATGGGGACTCACGAATGTGCAGATCCAATGGTCAACTACACCGATCCAAATGCTGTGAAAGGAAATATTCACTTGTCTGAATTTCCCACAGAAGTCAGCTGGTCGCGCGGAAAATTGTGCATTCGTAACAGTAAAACAAAAGTCATGATACCATGTGAACGACAGTTACAAAGTGTGGTTTAAGTTCAGGAAGAATGGTAAATGTGACAACGGATTATAGACACTACAAGTCTGAATTTTCCCGTTGAAATCCTTAGTTCTAATTGTGAAATTTAAGACTCGTTTGGTGAGAATTGTCCATATACGATATGCATTTTTGGGTTGTTTCCGTGCATTTTCTTGCAAAGCACCAAGCGTTCAGTTGAACAGGTACACTTTTTGTATTTCCGATACCACAGTACATTGAGCTATGTTTGCTATATTTTCAATTCATTAGTTAATTTAGTACACCTAATAGGCGGGTTGCGCTCCTGGTCACCCTTTATAAAGCGAGGAATCGGTCCCACAAAACGGCGAATTCGTTGGCAAAGTAACAAATCCATAAGCTTTATTTGCTTCGGTTAGTTTGTACAAGGCTGTAGTAGTGGATGTCGATGATCTTCCACCAACTAGATTGCTGATGTGCTGCGGCGATATTCACACCAAACCCGGCCCCTTTGAAAGTCTTACTTGCTAAACAGCAGCATAGCAAATCACCTAGGAATACTGCATCTTTATATTAAGGTAGTCACTTGCTCACCTATTTATCTGTTTGACTAGCTAGACAAAGATGGACGCTTGCGAGTTTTGTCATCAAGAGACTTATTGGCCTGCTTATCAAAAGTATAATTTGAAGTAAATTGCTTCCACCAATCAAGTGGCGAGTTGCCCCAACTGATAGTTGCAACGAAACGGTGATTCGGTTGCTTTTCTTGGAGATTTCATTTGGTCTGGACTTCCTCACTCTCAAACATAGTCTGCTGCACATATCTAACTTTTAGCTTAGCCCTAAACCTTAAACAGGAATTACTGTTTTCCCGCTGTATTTACATGACACAAACAATATACTTGTTCGAAAACATTATGTTTGTGCATTGTTTTCAGTTAGGGGGTACAAACGTGTATATTTATGATTTCAGAAGGGCATGGTAAACAATCCGTAGATTTTAGCTGGGCAACCTTTTGCTTTTGACACCAAATGAAGAGCTCACCAGGTTGGCCAGGTCTTAATGCAGACGGAGAACCAATAGGTGAGTCTTCTTCATATTATCACACGATCAGTTTTAGCGCGGATTAACGGTTCTTGTCAGCTTGTGTGGTTGCCAAAATCTTCAGTTGATAGACTGGAGGAGTTTCCAATAAGTTCCGATTGCTCTTTGTTCCTTAATCTTTCACTTCAGGGTGCATCAATTGATGAATTACTTCGGGTGCCACTGTTGGGATTTCATTGGTCTTTTTGGGCACGTCGTTGCTGCAAGTTATTTAGTTGAAGGGGAGGGAGGTAGATAAGGTTAAGTGGAATCCAGATTATGACAATTTTTCCTTGTGATAATCGTACACAAACATATGCAGACCGATAACCCAAGACCCTTTCCCACATGGTTGCCAGTTCTACGCCCTTTATTCTGCCAAGTAATGCATACGCCGCGAATAACTGCGCATTATCTTTTAAAACCAAAGACTCTGGTACCAATGTTGGGTCCTAAAATGGCACATTCTTTGAGAAGCTACGCCAGCAATGAGGTATCAATACCCTTCTCACTGTCCCCTCGAGGTAGGCCAACCCCCGCAACCAAGCAGATGAGACCACTGAGTCAACGGATACGAATGTAGTCACCGAAGCAAGCCCAACTACCTGCTACCACGCGCTCCGGACTGTTCAGACGGAGGCTTAAGGAAGGGGCATTAGGCAAAATTCACATCTTTCAACTTCATTGTTTCTCAGACTGGTGTCAAACGCTCAAGGTGAGGTACCCCAATTAAACCACTTTCCTCAGCCTGGTAACTGAGAGATGTCGTTTGCCCGCAAATTTCTGTGTCCACTCATGTCTCTCCCAAACACCTTATAAACACACAGACATACTCTGTGGATCATTTGATTGGCAGCTATCTGATGGATGCCTGATGAAATTCACAGCCTAATAATAAGAGCATAATACCTTGCTAAATCCAGATCCTTTTCAAATCCTTTAATACGATATACGATATACGATATAGTGGTCAGTATCTCCGCCTGTCACGTGGTAGGCCCGGGTTCGATTCCCGGCCGGGGAGCTCCATCAGAAGCCAACGAAGAAAGAGCACAGAGTGTACTTCCTGACCCCAGTCAAACACTTCCCTTGTCTGAGCCTGGTGTCCACTTCATCTACCGGGGCCCATTAGCCGCAAACTGCCGTTAGCTGCAAAATCCTTACGAGTGGAGTGAAAAATTTGTCCAAAATTTTGCATTTTGTTGCATACGTGCTAAAGCCGAAAAACAACTTAATCTACATCCATATTTTCACAACCCATCACATTTCATTGTCCACTGACGGAAGGATTCTGATGGAATGAATTTCCAGCATCACTGAGACTCCCGGAATGCCTAAAACAGGCTCACAATTTAGGATCGGCACTCTGACCCCAGTTGCTTGACTGCTTTATTCCATCAAGGGCACGTCAGAGCTTTCGAAAATTCAATCGTATTGTGCAAATACCGAGCGCCCTGTCTACCTACGCACTTGAAGTCCCCCTTGAACTTTTAGCACTCACCATTTCGAACCAATTAGGTCGATCATATGGTATGCGCGCATTTGACCATTTGAATTACCGCATGCTGCGTGCAGGCGTACGTCGCTAATTAGGACTGATTTACTGCCTTTACTGGGCTTTCTTTGAACTTGCAACACTTAGCGTGACAATGTTTACAATAGCCTCATAATTTGAGGTTTCTACTACTTTTCGTTGCATATTTCGTACACGTAGTACTGCGTTTTATTTGTAAATCTCAAGAATCCGCCATTCCTGGCTTGAGATTTTGCGCGTCATTCAAGCGAGCTTTTCGGTCTACGTCAGTGTGTTCTACACAGAGCAAGATGAAGGACACTGGTAGAGGTCATAGGCTCTGAAAAGTTAGAGACGTTCACAAACCGACGCAGCCATGCCCTGTATTATCTGGCAAGATGGACTGGCCCGAGAAAACCAGCGATCAGTAAATTGATAAGTAAAAATGGTATCTCATTCACGCACTAACGCGCCAACTGGGGAGATGGGCCAAACGCTTGGAAGAACAGTTTATTTGGACTCATACAGCACAGTTTATGGGGATATTGCGTAAGATCAAATGGAGTGTAAAGCTTAATTACATTTCGGTAAAAAAATCACCTACGAAGGCGACAGAACGATACTGTCCGGTTCTAGGCATCGGCAATATAATGAAGAATACCCGGTGACCTACCTAACAAATCTCAGTGATGCAGTATGGAGCAAATAACAGGTTGCTTCAGGATGGAGCACGTCAACGCTCATTCATGTTTTCAAAAAAGTGTGCGTAAGCTGTGTAAAGACCTCTTTGGCGTCAGCCTAGTAACGGTGTGGTCGGAGGTACTCAACACATGAGTGACAGATCTGTGGAAATTAAGCGGAAACCCATCGTGCTAGAAGATGCATCCATCACATTTTGACCGTCGAAAGGATTTTAGAGCAGTAACACAGTTTCCAAAGGCAAACATTGGTCTCTTTATTAACTTGATTGCTGCCTTTGATGACGTGGACCTTCGGGTAATATGACAGTGTTTGCGGAGCAACGTTTCTACGATGAAATCGTGGCCCTCACCAGGTTGCTGTACGCCAACTCTTGCACAACTGTGAGAGTCTGCGAGAAGCTATCGTTTGGGTTAACTACATCAGGTGGTGTCGGACAACATGTTACCTGTAGTACCTCTTTATATTTGTCGGTGACACGGCTATGGATCACTGTCCCAGCCGATGTTCCGAAACATTTCACTCACATATCGAGTGTGCAGTCATTATCGGTCTTCTGTGACCTGGCGCCATAGTAACGCAGGCAACAGTTAAGTCTCTACATAATTCTGCTTCGTGGTGTGCATGCGCTTCACACCTACAAAGTGCAAACTGCTGCTGCGACACCTGATGGGCTAGAGCCCTAAAGGTTTACTTGCCCGTGAGCCAAATGATGTAGTCAACATACGTGTTTAAATGGGCAGACGTACCAGTCCTGGTGGTCTAGTCAGAGACGCATTTTAATCCAGACTGGGAAAGTTAGAGGGGCATTGTTAAACTACATCATCAACCAATTGGGTTTAACTTGGACCTATTAGTCAATGGCCGAGTTTGCAATGTTCCGACGTACGGGTCGGCTTGCCTTCGGGTGCTGAAGGCTTCGGAAGACGTTTATTCTTTGTCTATTGATGCATTTAGACCATCGGCAGTGTTTGGTGAGAGCATCGGATCGGCAGTCTGGAAGTACGTTAATCGGTTGTTGGAAGGCGTGACATGCCCGTGGTGGATGAACTGGTCATATACACCGAATCCCCTTCGCCAAGGGAACATTTCGAACATTGGCGAGATAGGTTAAATTGAGACAGAGGATCAAATAATAACTTGACAACAATGGATGAGGAACATCATTAGCCAACTCGGTTGTTCTGGTCACTTGAATCCCTTATATGGAGAACGTGAGACGTGAAACGTTAGGGATTGGAGACCAGTGGAACCAATAATATAAGTAGGACATTTTAGAGCTGTTGATGATGATGATAGCGTTGGTAAACGCGGGAACATTCTTTTTACCAACCACTACCACTTAAACCATTTCCTACCGCACTCGCTAGCTTATTATGTTCTCTATCACCGTCTTCTGTCTTCCCATATCCAGTATTATATTTTATGGCTGCCGTGTCATCACCAATCACCTAAATTTGGCCGCACACTCCTTGCCGCCGAGACGGCAAACCACGTCGCATTTTCCCACCTTCACTGTTTCATTCAGCAATACTTTGACCTGACTAACAAATGCCGGCTGTCTTTTGCCCGGAATGCACCACGAATACGCTATCTTCACTGGAATCTGCCTAAAAAGCACCAGAGTACAATATATTTGTTCCTTAATAAAAGTTATATAACCGATCATCCATATATATGACGATACACTTGTGGCCCTTAGTGAATACTTGGTGACTTCTGCTGCACGTATTCATTTCAAAAGGCTGGAGGTATGTTGGAGTAGTATCAGATTATACGTAGAATATAATCAGACCATTGATACAAGAGAGGGTACCGAAAACGCAATTTTCTAGAGCCCTGGGAAAATTCGGACCGGCTTCACTGCTAATTTCCGAATTTTTAGAGGCTCTTTGGGGGTGGAAAATTAGCCGTTGCAACAGCTCTTGTAAACAATATCTTATAGTCATTATTTGAATAGATGGTGTAAGATCGTGCTAAGAAAAATTGCACTACTCCTCGTCTTCACAAAAGATGTGTTCGACGTCCATTATTGGCAAACACCAATGTGCTTTTCCCTTTAGCCGGAATAGTGAAATGCGATTCAAAACTTGCTAGAGAAATTCTTATGCTGCCGGAAGCGTCACCACTTACAAACTTCAGGATGGAATAACAATATTGTGCTGGTTACATGACTGGTAGATTTCAGGCTAATGCGCTGAAGGTCTAATTTTGAAAAACTGCATCTAAGTAAGTAAGTATTTGTATTCCTGAATGCTTTAGGCAACAAACTAACATGGAGCTCCTAAATGGGCAATAGTCAGCCGTCTTCAGCTGAACATTCTACCACATGTGAAAGCAAAAGAAAGATGGAATGAAAATTCAATTTTGCATTTGTTGGATTCATGTTATGCGCTGCCATGTGTGTCATACATGTAATAGACTTAGGTTAAAAGTGTTGATACATAAAACAGGTAAATATCTACTGAATTCAGCCTCACTGGGCTACTTTTATTTTGCGAGTTAGGTTAGACTGAGTAAGTTACGGAATACACGGGCTTTTAGCGGTCATTTTGTGACTACTACACGGATTCAGAAGTAGCGCAGTGGCCTAAAATGGACAAGAAATTCGACGAATATAATTTATATCATGGAGAACGGACATTTGGGGCGGATTTGTGTATAGCATCATACACCAGAAGAATTCTTCTATTGGAACAATAAATATACGCGATGGTACAAGTTGTAGCTGATTGCAGACATCTGGATATGTTTTATGGTGCGTAGCGATCACATCAGTGAAGTTAATATTCAATCGCACAAATGGGGTAAAGTAAATAGCTGTTCATCAGCAAGGACTTTTTACTGCCGGGCTTTGTGATACGGTAAGCGTCTGGAATGTTTTGATAGGAACGCAAACGGAAACAAATAACCATAATTGAAGCACATTTTCTTCCGGTAAAGTTGTAATGAGTATAGACCAAATTTCGAAGAGGTTGCTTTTGATAACTTCTGAGAATTTGTTTGGGTTTGCTCCGATAAGTCGCGTTCAAGGAAAAGCACTGGCATATTTTACACAGATGATTAGATTGCGACTGTTATAATATTTCATCTATAAGGCATCCATGGAGAAAAATATTTAGTTGGTGTTTCTCCAAACACATTTTTTAAATTAAGTATGGCTAAACTCTTCTGATCACATGCAGGGAAACGTGTCAAAACTGCAAATATATTGGGCTGGACTGGAAAATAGAAATTGCTCTCTGGATCAGACAGAGACCTTGCAAATGGGTACAAGTGTTTGTTTGCAAAATGGCTCAGGCAATTTTTTTCTAAGCTTTCTGGCTGATCTTTATTTAGGCGGTGAACTGTGGTGAACATTGACTCTATTCCATTCATTCTGTTTAGTGTATTTTACTGTATAGAGATGTACTATGGTGTTTTTATTAAAGTTCGTTTCAAAATTTTCATAATTTGCCAACGTAACTAGGTGTTATCATACCTTCATTAACCCACAAAATAGGCCGAAACCTGAAAGTCAATTTTGCATGGAACTATTTATCCAAATATATCATTTATAGATGCCGTCGAAGTGGCAGCATCAAGTTGGACGGGACAGTGCGCCAGCTTCCAGATGTACAACTTATTTATTTTGTTACGCTGCTGTGAAGCCACGATACCGTGGATTAGAATCACACCTTCCACATCATCCTATTGCCGCGATTCGTGGAAATGGATTACTTTATAGTTGATCAAGCAAAATGCTGTAGACAATGGAACATATTTGATGTAATTACCTGATAATCATGAATGAAATGCCGATAACAGTCCTTCTTCTGGTGACCAGCGGGTGAACTGTTATCGTGGAAGTTGAAATGTTATTTTACATTTGTGACACAACACACGAGGATAATAAACGTCTCTGTGGCTCGTTACAAGTGAATTACGCCGAAAATTAGACACAACAAGAGTACAAAATACAAAGAAGTGAAGTATGTGTAAGTAGATGTCTCTGAAAAATATATCGAACCAGGCATATTGATATACCGGGAAGTAATCAAACAAAAGTCTGGTTACATGTGATTAATTATGCTACTTCACTCCGTATGCTTCCGAGTCCTTGACAGGAGCCATGAAAACGGAACAGGCTATCCACCCAGGGCTTTAGTTCCAACCTAAGTATCAATATAATCTCAACCCTCAGTAAGCAGAATTTTAGTACAAGAAACCAACCCGCAACTTTCGCATGAAATTTTCAAATGGTATGTATTGTAACGGAAACAGGCGTCATAACTCAATTTAAGTTGAAATTATGTTATAACTGGTTAATTTTGAGATTGACCGTCCATAGTATTCTGGAGGGAAGATCGTTTCAGACCAACAAAGCAACTTGAGAAGTGGAAGTCGTCCAAACAAAGTGCTGTTCGAAGCATTCCGCGAATAACGCAATTGCTACATGTTGTTTCGAACATGAATGTATATTCCATCAAAAAAGAAACCATTGAAGGCTTATGTTGCTACACTAACACACCTAAGCCGGTTGAACCAATCATATCCATGAGAACACGTGTTATGAAAACTGTTAACTGTTTTTCTGGCCACCTAAATGTCCTTAATCTCGATTTTTCATCCGTCCAGTCAACCCTGAGTTTTTGCCAAATACAATTTGGAAAAATAGACCAAAACGTTTTGCTTGGATAACGTCAAACTAGTGGAGCTAAGAACGCAGGGTGACCACAAAAGCGCAGGCAATGGTGTAAGTGATACTACTGATCGGGAGGCACGCGAGTATTATGCGTTTTTCGTAGAATTTCGCTTTGCGTCTACTGGTAAAGGGAATTCTGTTGCGGAATTTGTGGGGCCACTTTGTAGCATTTGCTTGGATTTGACCGACGAATGAGTGGAGGCAACGCATCTCTATTAAGGCTCTTTAGAGAGAAGATCTGTGTCCAGTTTTTGGAACCAAGGTGCAGGTTAGTGTTTTGCTTCCCTGTTCAATGGTCTGTAACCGG
>NW_008751663.1:4599421-4616633 GCF_000715545.1 Opisthorchis viverrini
AAGCCGACCTGACGGAGAGAAATGAAAATCGATGGCATGAGAACGATCTTTAAGGGGTGGAGGTGTGTAACGGTGATACTACTGATCGGTAGGCACGCGAGTATTATGTGCTGTTCGTAGAATTTCGCTTTGCGTCTTCTGATAAAGGGAATTATGTTGCGGAATTCGTGCGGCCACTTTGTGGCATTTGCTTGGATTTGACCGACGAATGAGTGGAGGCAACGAATCTCTATTAAGACTCGTTCGGGAGAAGATCTGTGTCCAGTTTTTGGAACCAGGATGCAGATTAGAGTTTTGCTTCCCTGTTCAATGGTCTGTAACCGGTCAGTTGGCATTCCCGAATAAATAACTTCGCAGCGAAGGCCTAAAAGAAAGGGAGATGGCCTAAGAAAATTTTTAACTGTTTTTCTGGCCACCTAAATGTCCTTGATCTCGATTATTCATCCGTCCAGCCAACCCTGAGTTCTTGCCAAATATAACTTGAAACAACAGACCAATCCGTTTTGCTTGGATATCGTCAAACAAGTGGAGCTAAGAACGCAGGGTGACCACACAAGTGCAGGTAATGGTAGTAAAGCGCCTACTCTCCAGCATTGTATTATACGTTGGTACGTGGATCGCGAATAAAATCTGGTCATTTTTGATACGAAATCCTCCAGATAATGACTACGGCGAAGTGATGAGACATACAAAGTTTATTGTTGAACTTAATGAAGTTTCAGTTGTTTTTGTGGGTCCACTTCTTTTGAAGTCGTAGCAAAAAGAAGCAAAACACATGTTTTCTTATCGGAACGCTGAGCATTTGGCAGGAATAAGTCTTCCGCCCAAGGTTGAAAATTTGAACGGATGATAGCAAGAAGGGAAGGCCTGTTTATCTCTATAAAAGGGCTTATCATCGTGATTGGTGGGTTTATTCTGCCTGTTTCTAATCCACCGTAAGTGAATCAAAAAGGATCAAAGATCCGTAATACATAGCGCTTCATATCGTTCTGTGTTGTCCGCAGTTAGAAACCGATATTAACCAACATTCCTTGCTAAAATAGAAAACGGTACTGTTCACGTATTTACTGGTGATTATTCTAAGGAAAGAAAACCTTTCAGTCCATCATTGCATATTATGTTACATCCTCCGGAGGGGAAAATCCACATTATATGACAGGAACTGTTGAGGCACAAAGTCAATATAACCGGCTGAATGTGAAAAGATGAACACCATAAAGAAACTCGATGGCCAACAAAACGCGGAAAACATCAAAGCCTATCAACTCCATCCAATATTTTTCACGGGTCTAACAATACCACAACACCCAAACTAAGGATGTCCTTGAGAATATATGATCCACTTACCACCGTCAGTGGGGCTGATTTCTTCAACCAGAAGCATCATGGGAAGACAATTTAAATCATGGAAACTGACAGAAAATAGGTGAAATCATACAGTTTGCAATTTTAAAATGCCCTATTTAATCTGCCTACAGGCGTCGTCCCCTCAACTGTAACAGGACTATGCCATATTCGTGATTAAATGCAGGATGAGTATGGAGATCAAATATATTCAGTGATATATTCTGATGCATCCTAGATTTTTCGCATCCTATTTTCATGTCGATTAGGACATAATATGGGTGACAACGAGGAGGACGCAATGTGCGGCAATTGGCATTACCAACGACGAAACTAATACATGGTATAAATAATATATGCATATATATGACTCGGCTTCGGAGCTGGAAGGACACACTAACAGCTATGTAGTGGAAATAAGTGACATATTCTACTTTTGAGATGGCAGCCGAAGCCGTTCCCAGTCCACCTAAAACTCCCCACACTGTTGGTTTACCGGAAAACTAACCAACATAATAAAGCAAAAATTTATTCCTGGTGCTAGACATAATTATTGATGTAAACCCATAGTCTGGTTGGTGTAAGCTTTACATTACTGCGTTGTGCATGACTTGAGAACCATACATGTGTCCGTGCGCTACAATTAAGGCATTTTTTTGTACACGACTTGATATGTCGCTTACAAATATGAATGACTGTAAATTATGGCAGAAAAATCGAGTTGTGCAGCTTGTCCGTAAGGCGACGGCAAACATTTCCCTATCAGCTGAAATTTTATGGATTTTGGAGGGATTGTGAAGGGAATATTTTGTAGCATGATGAATATCTTCACACACCTTGTTCTAGATAGTCGGCTTACGTTGGGCTTCCGCTCATACTCGGCGACTGTTTCGGAAGGATCTGTGGGATCCCTCAATGAAACAGATTGATATTTGGATAAGATTACATATAATCCAAATGACATATCTGTAATTATTACCGTTGTTAGGTATTTCATCTAGAGAATCGGGTAAGGCCGTGGACATCGGACTGACAGAGGAAGGCGTTACATGTTCCTCTTCCATCCGGGACACAAATAAACGACTCCATCAGTACAACCAATCGGCCATAAGACCATTTGTATCGAGGCTCAGCTCAGGCTGACGTCACACTCACCAGTGTTTAAACCACATCAATTGATGCACCTCCATGATTCGAATTGTTACTTGATTAGCGATGAACTTGTTGCAGTTAAATCTCACTGAAAATACGAAAGCCTATATACACCAAATACCATATTTTCACCAATGGAAGACATGTTCGCTGCGGGATGATACTGTCGTATGGAGTCGGTCCGTTTTGACAGTTACATGGTTCTAACTTGGAGCTTACTAGCATCTGGTCTTGAGTAAAGTTACTGCAATTAATAGCTAGCCTTACTAGCAGACCGTGTGTTCTTGATGAGGTACAATTAGTTTCAACGAAAAAACGTATGGGCGGGCTGTCCAGTCGTAGTCTTAAAGCTAGAGTTCCGGGTACAAACGAGTAAATTTAGTAAATTATTTAAACGCCACAATAATTGTTTGCCGTTTTCTTGAAAATATGTGAATATTAGCAGGATAGGAAACGAGGCTACAGCAGATGCGCATATAGCCAGATGCGCAATAGCAAATTTGATCAAGTGTTTTTAATGGAAAAGCTTGGTGGATAAGTTGCAACTGATCTTCAATGCAATAAGAGAGGTTGAATTAAAGTATTTTTAAAATTTCCTTAGCTTCCTAGACAGCAACCCATGTAGTGTGACCTTTCCTCTGAATGTACCAATACAGCTTACGACAAGAAATATGATTTTTTGCCCGCTCAGCTCGTATGAATATGCAAGTACCATATATATGCTATTTCAGGAACTGTGAACTCTCAACATCCTTCCCCCCGCCAGCTTCACCATTCTCGTTTGTGCCTAAGAAATTCTACGCTTAGACTAATTCAGCAGTACTTGAGCAGTCTACCCCAGTCATGAAAATATAATGCAAATTAAACTTACGTGTTGGGAGACATGCTCCGACTGGTGTTCCGAACAAAAATAGTCTGTGGCCAATGAAACTACAACATGAATCATTGTACTTTTGTCCCAAAATAATGTCCAACCGACTTAAGTGCTACCTTTGCATATTTATTCAGAAAACTCGGCCACGTAATGTCCTATAATGAATTGCATGATATTCTGTCGCACAAATCATTTCATTCACCGAGGCGAAGACGCAAAGGCTTCAACGGATAGTTGGCGCAAACAAAACCACATAGGTATATATTTCCGATCAGCTGGTCATGGAGTCCTAAATAAAATTTCCAAATGCATACGATTGTCTGTTATATCGGAGTATACCCCGGGGCATTTTTCGTTTGTTGTGATAACGGATATTCAGTGGGCAAAACAATGTAATTCTATCGATGTCGTCCCCACATAAATAACAATTAACTCAGGATGTTTCTCGATACTTATTAACTGCACTGTTGAGTTTTGAGCATTGGGTTAGAGAATAACTCACTGAGCCTACCATTTTAATGTTCATGTAAGGTGATTTCTACTGGCAAATATCAAATAGATTACGTTGAACTCAAATTGTTTCGCTGACAAGGGAATAAAGTTTTACTCCTATGCTCACGGAAGCCAGGATGATGTTGTCTCGCAAACACACTCTTAGCTAAATTTATTGCACCATTGAGATCTGAAAGTATAGCCGTTGTAGAGATGGCATGCATTTATGACTCTCGGATGAAGACAAATCTTACCGTTAGCTGAAAGTTCTGCCACTTGTGTGTTTTAATTGAATAAGCAATATATTTGGTGGGGCTTTGTTCTGCTTGAGAAAAATTGGTCCACTGGTTGCATTTCAAACAATTTTTACTCATCTGTAACTCGTCATTGTTCAGCGAATTTCATATGTATGCGTACCACTTAAATGCTGAAGGTTTTTGGAATAATATGAAGTGGTTTCCATTTACATCAGCTGTACAACAGTCTAATAAAAATTAAACTAACCTTTACTTTGACATGCTTGCACTATATTAAACAGAAACGTCATATATGGCTAATTGATTGTCACCGAAATGTTCATCACAAAGCCTAAACAATAGTCCTAGTGGGACTGCAATTTGCTTTGCTTAGAGCTACAGAGAACCTACACGGAAGGTGTTTTATACCTAAAAAAACCATTAATGAATATAAGCATGATAAAATCGGTTCCACTGGACTCAACTTACGGGCTGTTATTGTGGACAAAGTGTTAAGAAAGAACTAGTGACTATGGCACCGCCGACGGAAGCTGCTTAGTGGTATGATAATCTAAACTGTGTAGTGTTCCAGATGGTCCACTGCAAGCAACTGTTATCTTTAAGGCCGAACAAAAATGTTCGACTGTCTTACAACGAAAGATGTATACAAAGAATACAGACACATTTGCAAAAGTACATCGCCGATAGATAGTGTATCTTACAGCCTGTGCTTCTGATGTCACTCAGAATCTTTTCAACCTGAAATGCCTCATCATTCGCAAAGTGATCGGTTCACGGTAGCTACAAGCGTCGTCAGTTTGTGTTCATTTTTGTAAAATACGGGCACAAACACATCAGTAGTACATCCGTGCCGCGGCCGCCTTTTAAACTGACGGGTTTACGTTGGTGTATATGAAGAATTAAAAAAACATTTCTGTGTTTCAGGCTAGCTGAAATCTGAGCTTAAATATTATATCGTACAGTCGCCAGGTAACATTCAGCCCCCAAGCACATTTGATACACTTTATACAGATTTCTATATAACCCAAAAAGTGGAACATACATACCGCTTTTGAAACATGCTTGCACTTCGGGATTTGAATGCAATCAATATAGCACTTGTTAGTAAGGCTATCGAACGTGGCATAAATTTAAGGACTTTTCATTCCCATATGTGGTTAACATTTTTGTTGCATATGCAAAGACACAATCAAAAGTAAACTGCACTTTTCGGCAGTAAAGAAAACACTACTGTATTGACAAAATATCAGCAGATAAAGCACGTATCGCCGTAGAGTGTTCGGTTGGAGATCTAGAAGACTGACAGAACTGTGAAGTAAACTAAATAAATTAGTGAGTAGTTTACAATGAATGGGGCATCTACTCCGTGTGAATCCTTTATTGTGCTTTGTTCGTTTAATCCGGTGCTCACAAGTACAAATATAGCTAAACTACGAAAGCATCAAATGCACGTAGTCATTGTTGAAATATTTGAAGGCGTCCATTAAATAATGTATTATGTGCTATTTTTGTTAGTGCTATGTGAAAGATCATATATTTGCTTGTCATTCCATGGCTGTAATAAAGTTTAATTCCTCAAAGAATCTGACACTTCAAACAAACGTTCTTTTTCAAATCATCTGTGTTTATTTGTCTGACAAGAAACATACCTGAGAAAACCAATTAAAATCGTCGGCGGACCAGTAGACACGTTGTAACTGATATGTTATGACAAAGCAACTAGCGAACTTTGAGATATATATAGAAATTTATTGTATTGTATGCCATTACCTAGTTTAACACATCTAACGCGAAAATTTCATAAATGTGATTTTATTTTGCATCAGAAATGAGGCTCACCGCTAGTTGAAAGTTGCGTCACTGAAAAAAATCAATGCAGAATTAACTGACTTTTACTAAGCTGGAAATTTACTACATTATATGTGGCAAGAATGATTGTGTAATTTTTGTATTTGTGTTTGATTTTAATTGTCCCATATGTTGATAAAACAAGAACGAAAGCCTGACCAATCGAAGGTGCACAGTTGTTTGATTTTAAAAAATAGGTCAATGTAGGTTATGTACGGCTTATTTTTGTTTTCCAACAACAAACTCTCAGCCAATTTAGATTGAGCTTAGTCAACTTAACCGTCACCTAAGGAGCTAATTCAAGTAACGAAGCCCTATGAAAAACAAGCGGTTCTGTGGCTAAGTCAGTTTTGGGATTCACTTAAATTGGGTTAACCCAAAACGGTTGCCTTTGGCCTGTCTCGATTTACCGAACCAAAGATTCAGGAATCAAAACACTTTCACTGGAGCACACCGCTGATTTTCTAGAGTACTCAATAGTCATTTTATGAGGACGTTTTATATTATCATTATAAAGCTACAGAATACAATGGATTTTAAATCGCTTTCCAAACAGACCCTTAGATGGAAATATTTTCATGATATAGATAATTCTTCAATGTAAAATCATCTTCACTGAATAAATGAATTAATGCTTCTTCACAAATATAAAAAAACCACTCGAAATTATTCATAGGGTAGCGAAAATGTTTGGCAATGAATTTATCAGCATAACAGGAGCTTATCTAATCTGTCTAAACAAATAACCTGGTGTACGTTTTGTTATTTGTTTTATGCTTATTAACCAAAAACATGGCTTACGTTTATCGTAGCACTTTGCCACTTGAGCATTTCAAACAGAATAAAAACAGTTCTATAGTTATGAATAAGGCAAGTTACCGGAATTTGACTCGAGATCACTCTGTTTATGATTGTGTTGTTTCTCCGTAACGAACACTGTACGACACGTCCGTTTGCCATAGTGTCATATCACGCAAAACATCGGGTAAGAGATTAATTTTCTTCAAAGGGATCGGACTTACATTCTGGTTTGTTTCCGAATGGGATGTTACGAATTTGCAAAAATAAAAGAACCAGGACTATCGGTACAAGTATGTTCTAAGCATGTTTTGATCCTGAAGTCCTGCAAGTCAAGCCTGCATTAACACCGTTCTTATTATAAACTACTCGTATCCAATGTAAACGCAAGCGCACTGAATGGGTTCATTGATTACAATAGACCATACAGTAGAAAAGTACACATTTGAATCAACTATGTCTCTTTAGGCAACATGTTTTTCCTATCTCGAGCTGGCGGAATACGTGACACTAAACCACTAAAACTGATTGGCTAAAAACTCTACAGGTCATATTTTCACGCTCATTTTATAAAATCACTCATGACATTAAAGCGAACCTTCTTTAATTGCTTGTGGTGTAGATTGACCTAAAATTACAATTTGGAGAATGTGAATAATCTACAACACTTGCAAAATAAACCCTCACCTACTGCAACTAAATAAACGATAATGAACAAACCTTCTGCCATGTTGCGACGAATTGTCATGGGGAAAACAAAAACCTTCTCACAAGAATCCTAAAGTCAGAATATTGTGGTTTACAAAAATAGGCGAAAAAACACACTTTGCTTAGGTTGCTGTGTTCTAATAAAGCAGAGGAAAATGTAGAAGAAAACGGTTTTCCACGCTTACGAGAAGTGCTATGGTAATAATTTTTTGGGCAAAATTTCAACACTTCGAGGGCCAGAAAATCGTCATTGATGTCTCCATAGGGGCCAGGTTTTATGGATCCTTTTCTTAAAAAGAAGTAGAATAATTCTGACAATTTTTAATTGTTTAATATTGAAAGGGTCCTGTGCGGATGAGCCAAATATGGAAGCGAGTGGAAGTTGTTTTCAGTTCTTTTCAAATCTTTGCGTTTGTTTCTTTATTGTGTAATGTGTATATTTGCTTTAGATCTATCTCAAGAGGAACTTGAGAGATAGCTTATTTTTTGGACAGGCTTGAAACTCATATATCTCTTATCAATATGGTGCATGGTTGACTAAATTTGAAATTTTACTTGTGATTCCAAAATACATATACATTAAACGTACGAAAGTACTAACAATGGAAGATATAATGGCGCATGTATACTTCTGCTACCAGACATGTGTTGAACTGTGGACTGCACAACACACACAGGCCAAGCTACTATCGATAGCTTGATTGCAATACAAAGGCCCTATATGAAAAAGTAAATTTTAGCTTCATTGACTTGTCTCGACTAGTGTAACTTTATGCCGAGAAAGCAATGATGGTTAAACAAATACTAGTTCGAAAGCCCTTCGGCATATCTAATTGGCTTACTTGCTGCTTTGCATTATAGTTTGTTTTAATGAAACAAGATTAGGACGTGACTGGGTGATTTAACATAGAAAAAGTAGAATAATCGGAAATCTTCCTACCAGAATCAGTGAGCGTCTTCACGTCACTGGTCAGTGTTGCTGGTTACAATCATTCACGTTCGTATCCTATATTCCGATTCAAGCAGCGCAATTATGTTCACTATTTGTTATGTTCACTATTTGTCGGCACAAATACACACTGATGCAAACCAGTAGTAACCTTTTCTGTGAATGCTTACAAAGAGCAAATTTTTCATCCCTCAATTGCTTTGCGTACAAATAAGAAGGTCAAAATAATTTTATAGAGCCTGGAATTTTTGACCGGTATAGTTAGATTTATAATTCAAGTAACTGATAAAACTACACTAAGGGTTTCAGTTATATTTGATTCTGGCAAACATTTCACAATGAAAAACTGGTTTTCGCACATTCTTTGCTCTGGCGCTGCCGTTAAAACTAATCCAAGAGCAAAACTTACCAGTTGTGAGGCACGTTGTTACTTGAATAGTTTAAATAGAAGCATTCCTGTGTTTTAAGATCTTATAAGGTTATACTAGATTATATATATAGGCTTATATGAAAAGGTTGGTGATAGGATTTGTGAAGCATAAACTGAACCGCATAGCTGGAGTGTGCTTGATGGAATGGCTTTTATTTGCCAAGCATTTCGAAATATAAACAATACAAGTTTCTCCAAATGAAGTCCAGTTTCGGAAAATATCCCTGTATGCTTGCTTGCATGCGTTATAACTGGTGAGGTGGATGTCAAATGAGCACATTGCAGTTGGGTTTTTATGACGGAAATCAACAAGTAGCAAAGATAATAGCGGCATAACAATCTAGAAATACCGCTAACAGTTGTCGACAGGTTGTCCTTTCCAGTAGTCCTGCGTGGTATGCCGAATGTCCATTTGGCATATGTACACAAATATACGTAAATACACAAAATTTAATTGATTCCGCTTCAAACTACGAATTATTTCAGCGTCAATCGATTTTCCCTTGAGAAGTGTGATTAGGACAATTCTGTTGGCTCCAGTGCCGAATAGACTAAGCCAATTCAACAAAAAGCTGAAAATGAAACTGCTATTCTCTATGGTTTGGCCGAACGTACTAATTTAGAATATCGCATTAACGGGCAAGAAAACAAATGAGGTTTGTTTTCTTGGTTTTCAGACGCGCCGAAGGTTAATATTAATGGAATTCAGCAGAACTAAGTCATCGTCCATGTCGCGCTAACTGGGTAAGCGGTGGAAGTTGAACTGTGCAATTTTGAAAAAAAGATTCATATTGAACTCATTCGTTCTGTTTTTACTACCGTGCTAGGATATGCAGTAGGTTTTGCTCAGGGCAATTTTTTGTTTGGGTCGATCCTGCAGCCAGCAGCACATGCCTGGAGAAACGCAGGGTAGTACATTGGAAGTGTTATGCAAACACATACTAGGTTTCTATACATAAGCGCAAAATAATATGGGGATGTAAACATATTTTCAACATTTTTTTAATAATCCCAGAGAATCCTTTCCTTTTCGTTTTGAGAATCAGGGTGTCTTTTATGTGCTACAAGAAGCTGCTCACTAGCGCATCACTAACTTGAAAACATGCACCCTGAGGGTACCCCAATAATCGTATGAAAATGGATGATACAATGTCAGGCTAACTGTCATTAGAAAGCGCATCAGTCGTTGTGGTGCCACAAGTTTCAGTGTATTGTTAGACCATTGTGTTGGCTGGAAACCAATAAGATAAATCCTTTCAGAGAGTCCGTTTTTGCGCGACTCAGCTTCTGAAAGAAGCTGTGTCTGAGAAAACAATATCTGGGGTACACTTCGAACTTAAAAGTTAATAAATACAGAATTTTAAAATGTCATGCCGTCCAGTAAGTACTTGAATGCTTCTGCATAAAGTAGTTTTAATATCGAATTAAACGGACCTGAATGTTTTTAAAAATTAAATGACAGTTTTTCGACGTGTTTGTTTCCGGACTTTCTACCGCGTGTAAAACGAGTGTGTCAAGATACCATTAACACCGGTGGATGAAAACAATGCCATATGCTAAGGGAATGCACGCTGGGATACGCAGGACCACGTAAATTTCTACAGGGACAAAATTGCTGGTCAACAAAACCGTGCCCAACAGTACTAATTCATCCAGTGATTCGTCATATAACAGTGCATGCATCTAATCTATTCAGCAGCAGAATGTCTCACAGTAGTATCTGCACGAACGCTAGTGCTCGTGAATCCTATGAGACCATTGACAGTCGTGTGCTGCAACGTATTAGGCAGGAGCATATCCTTCTGTTCTCACAACCGTTTCTGTCTGCCTGGTTGGTCTCTGACATATTCTCTTGTTTTTTTTTGCTCGCACTCTTTTGCAGCCCATGACACGCGCCTACTGATTCGAAATGAAATTTTTCGGACTTTATTTCGAATGCTTTGCGTTGTGCTTCCGCGCCGAGGTCATGCATGCTTTCCGCATGCCATGTAAGTATTCGAACGTAACATTATTAAATATGTAGCCAGGTGGTTGGTTCCAGTTGCTGCATGAAATCTTGTTCATTTGTTAACGCGAGCCGTCTATCGCGCGACGCAGCCGGTGGATAACCCCAACATACTTTACCAATGAACCCTCATATTTCAACATTCTAGTTGTTCAACTAAATCATGGAGATTAAAAATTTAGTGTACAACGCTTGTTTGATGAGCACCCCTTTTCCGTAAACCGGTATTGGTTGTTATAGATTCTGGGATTTCATGGAAAATGTGTTGTGTGAAACAAGTCAGCTTGACACTTCTAATATCGTATCAAGTGACACAAAACTTGCAAAGTTTATGCAAGTATGCAAAGGTATGTAAAGTCGTAGTTATTTTCTTCCGCCTCCTCAAAAAATTGGTTGCATTTTACAAGCTACTGGTGCTCGAAATTCCCAATCTTTCCCGCATCGTACATATATCCATAAATTATTTAATATAGAGGTCAAATGCTTCTCAAGAAATCATCTATTTTTTGTTTCAAAGAAAAAAATTAGTTCTTTCGGGAAAAACGTTTACGTTTGCTGAAGAGATATTTTGTTTAGTACGGTATTGGCTACGGGAGCGCATTCGTGTTTTGGTTTTAAACTCAAAGCTAGATTACGCGACACTCCTGAAATTCACTTTATTCTAGTTGTTCACAATTTCAGGGGTCTTCAAGAGATAAAACTTACCGTCTTCAGGGAGTGTTTTCACTGCAAATTTTCAGAGGTCACATTGTGTGATTCGATCAAAAAGTATAGTAAAAGATTTGGACAGCCAGTATTTTATCTGGCTCGAAAAATGTTTGGGAAGTGAAATAACAGCCGTAAATATATATATACTGGTTAACAAGTGTTAGGCAACAACCCACGGAATAGAATTTGGCAGCAGAATCAAACTGGCTCCAAAACTATATACGTTTACCAAGTTTTATTAGAGAAGACGTCACGGCATCCTATGGTTTCAAAATCGGAGGTAATGCAATCTTTGCAGTAGCTCCGCGAGCAAAAATTCGGTAATGGAAGTGCCTGGTCTGCGACAACTGTCCAGGTGTTTGAAAGTCAAATTAAATGATTTCTCATAAGCAAAGCTCACATCTACAACACACCTCTGCCTCTAAAAATAGGCTAAATTCGTCTGCATACATGAATATTGAATAGAATTATTAGGCCTATTAGCATAAGCAACAAAATCATCATAATCATAGGATGCAGTCAAAGTTTTTCTCCAGATTATATGCTGTCGGGATACGAGTTACTATCAGTGCTGATCACCTGAGTGCATCACAAAATTTTCACACCCAACAGTTAGCTTGGAACCAGTATGTTTTAGGATTTTCTTTCGGTTTAGAGTGTGTAATTTTCAGGAGAATGAGATCGCTTCCCGTTGACTTTGGCACCATAATTTTTGGGCAAATTCCCGATTTAGCGTAGTTCGGGCAGCTTGGGTAGTGAAGAAAAAACACAAACCCAAACATTTTTGAGGTCACCATTTATTCACTTCTTACATAAAGACAGAAAAAAGTTCAATATTGCACTGTGTATTCACTTAGAGGGTGTTTGTAAAGCGGGAGACCATCTCCCACGTATATTAATGGGATGAAAGTGTGTGATTTCCCGGAAATAGGTTTGGTTTTGTCATTCGAATTGTCTCAGGTAACTAAATCTGAATGCGAATACGAATTTTCTAGCAATTAAAATTTAGTATGACATGTGATTTTTGATCGCGTAATAAAACCAGTTGGCGGTGAGTGCAAACACCTAGTAATGTTTTACAATTCCCAGAGGCACCAATCTGAAAACAAGTTTTCTAAGAAATTTCGATCAGAGATAAAATAGGTCAGTGGGACAATCTTTGTATATGACCTAGTATTATGTAAGTCAGATCAACTTAAATAAATTGTCGAATAATTTTTGGTCACATGAAGAGGGCCATTTCATATCGCAAAATGGAAATATACTTGAGAGATTGTGTCGGAAAACTAATCGGTTATATAGAATACTAGTATTTTCCCTCACAAAAAACGGATAGTTTATAAGTAATACTTCTGGCGCACGTTGATGTTTATGGTACCTCATGAATTTTTTATGGTAGCTCATGAATTCAATTTGATTCGCAGAGATTATCCGCCTGAGGTCTGCCGCAAAAATCGGTTTAAATACTGGCATTTGCTTGCTTATCTTCAAAACGAGCGGCTTTCAGTCCCTAACCGATCCATCTTGGTTGTTTAAAGTCACAGTATGTAGGTTAGTTGCTCCCTAAAGTCGTTTGGTATTTTTTAGCCATTTCCATCGTACTTAAATATAAAAATTTAACCAGGTTATTAAAAATTTCCTATTTGCTTTTAGTTCGTCAATAAGACGAACCTGATGATTTATATATCTACTCAAACATGTAGGTTGCTTGAACGGAATACGCCTAAGAAATCGAACAAATTTGCTTGCATTCAGAATATCCTGAAATGACAACATGCCAATGGATTCGTTCATGCATATTACTGCAATGATATAATCGGGTCGTTCTCGGTTACTATTGACAAGCTCAGAGTACTAACTATGCGAGGATGACAGAAAGTCATTTTAAAAATACGCCTAACGGAATGCTACCCCAAATATTCCATTCCCTACACACTGAAACACCGTATAATTTACAAACTTTACTTACGCAAGATACATCTGTTATAACTCCTTGAGATTATTTTTTGGGATAAAATATCTAAGCAAAGAAAGGGGTTCTGTAGTTTGCCCAGCCTCTTAAATTTTGTGAGCCACCTTCCTGTAAAAAGCTCTGATTTGGATGATGCCACCATTCCTACATTTGTACTGTTGAATTTGGCGCTGGCGAGACAGTACAAAGTGCCTGCACTCAACAGTCACTATTATATCATTATATTTGTCTGTAGTATCCAACGTTTTGTGGAATAAGATATTTTCTCTACCTCACAAATAAGCCAAACGCATTCCCTTCCAGGTGTTTATTTATTGCTTTTCCACATTCTTAAATTGATAAGTGAACAAAATATGCCAACTTTTCTGTTTTAACCGACATTCAAGGGATCCAACATCAACTTACACTCTCCTGTGCATACTTGGGCTGAAGGGTATAAAATAGAGGTTGATTTTACTTTCTGGCCGATAATATTTGTTTCGAATATATCTAGAAGCATTTGTGTTGTGGATTGCACGCGTGTGAAATATGGCATAATTTTGTGCAGTGAAGTCAAGTCTTCTAGAATCAAATCCCCATGAAAAGACATACTTGTTTTCTCTGGATTCAAGTAGTGCCAGTAGATAAAGGTAAGAATGGATGCATTAATGGGTTGCCACTGAATTGTTATCAGAGAACATTTGTAATTATTCAAGACCAAAAACATTATAATCAAAGACAATACATTAGGGTCAATGATCGATTCGTCTGTTAAATTAAGTTAAGGAAGCAGAAGAGTTTAAAAACGTCTAAAAATATATAAATCACAAAATGCAGTTCACACTTCTGATTAATAAAGCTCATTTCAACCAGCCGATATCAACACTAGATTTAGGTTTTGCCTGAAATATTTTCCTAAATTAAGAGTGTAAGTTAAACACGGAAACCAGTGCGCCCACAACAAAATGAAGTGATGAGAGACGTCTTTTGCGTTCTTTTATAAGATGGAAGACGTATTCTGATTTGGCGTTAGCAGCCACCTTCCTATAATATTGCCAATACTAAGGAATGTGCATCCATATAGTTAGAACCACCCTATTATAACGATGACTGCACTTATTCTATTGGCAAGTAGCTTACCCCAGGTGAAACAGGATTTGACTTTAAAGCGTTTCCATAAGGAAGGATTCAGAGAGTTAGAACGGTTAACGTGGTCCATTTCTCCTGCAAGAGGGTAAAACAGCAAGTTGCGACGAGAAAAGTAGCTAATTAAAGTGATAGGGCAAAGTTGGTCTCTCTATGATAAAATACACATACGCGACCCACTGAACAAACATATTTCCTCTCTATTTCCATCAGATAACAGTTAACCAATATAATAATATGTTTTTCAAAACACCGAAAACTTTCAACACGTGGAATGTCACAATTATCTTGCCCACTATTGCAAACAGGAAGTAAAATGCAATGTCTTAATCTAACACGTTATATCATCAGGACCTACATAGTTGTGCATTTTCTTCCTTGGTAAACGCCACAACCAAGGTAGGTATCTCGCACTTTTATCATTCCTTAACACAAGTAATTTATCTTTGGCCTATGCAGCTGTCTTTTCCGGAAGGACAGGTCTTATCGCATGATACATCCAGGCAAAACTGAGTTCAAATTATTCTTAGATTTATGTAGGTTTCAATGGGTTTTTCTCTAAGGATTATCATTCCGGACTCAACTACGAGCTATTCGAACAATGAATTATAAATTAGGTTATTTTAATTGGAGTATTTCGTGAAATAGGCACTCGCGATGTCATTTTAGCATCAAACTGAATATCAGCATACAGGTATTTACACAAGGTGTGACATCCATTTAAGGATAAAACTCACCTTCATCTAGAACTATTTTCTCTGATGTAATCAGAACGTGAAAGAATTATTGAGAGTTTGCATCTTTTAACTGGGCAATATTGTCTGTGACGTGTCTATCATATTTGTCCGCAAGTTCATCCAGACGATGAATGAATATATGACAAGCATAAGGCAAGTAGATTTTTCTAACAGAAAGTACGTACGTTCTGTTATTGGTTTTGTTGATCGCAAATGAAAAGACAGCGCTTGTTAAAATTGACCATGCAGTTCTCCGTAACACTTCGGTCGTCCCGGGCAAACTTGTCAAACTATCCTTGTAATAGTTTTACATGTTCCTCTGACGCCACGTCTGAAATTCGAAGTTTGTCCATATTTGTTTAATCAAAAGTAATTGTGTATATGACACAAAAGTAATTGTGTTCAACCTTTCGGAGCCATAATTCTTAGCAGTCTTCTGGTGATGAAAATGTGGCTTCAATTTTCAAGCCCTCTGGATATTTTTTTACTTCAACCATTCAGTATTTCTGGCTATGTAATTACTTAGTTGTAATTACTTAGTTTGGCACGTTTTTCTATACCAAAATACATGAATGATAAGCCATATTTTAACTTTCGGATTGCTGAATGGAGTACTTACTCTCTTTTACGCACTTCCCCACTTTATTGTTTTAAATAGACGCAACAGTTTACTGGATGCCTTTTTTGAGTTTTTATTATGTTTGTATTACTCGTTAAACATTATGGCGCACATATATGCCGAGTGTTGTTTAACAGCAGGTATAACTTTTTAACGACGATTAACCCGTGCATAATATCTTGAAATTACCTTCTGTCTCTGGTTGCCCATGTTGGTTTGATATTTTAAATGACATTGGACGTCAAACATCAACTTAATATGCTAAATTGATGAATCAGGCAACTTGTAGACCTTTTATTCTGAGATCGCTAAATGCTTTATGATTGTTTGTTTGAAAGTTTAAGCAAATTTTTCTCCAAAAAATTTCGAAAGCTTCCAAAATGACTACCGCGTTCTATGCATTGTCCAAAAGCGTCGAAATCTCTTTGGAGATAATGGTCACATTTTTTAAACGTCATCGCATTCCATTTTTTTCAAACGGTTTGTGACTCCGCGGTCCCAGATATTGAGAGGCATGAATCTTAGCTGGAAATTCCGGCCATTTGCTCTCTACGGTAGGTCAAGTGTGGTCAGGTTAAGACAATGTAAATTTAACAGGCGGAAATATTCTACATAAATCGTAGACGGTAGCAATAAAACTAAATCAGACGTTATTAATGATGCGTTTTTACGCATAATGACCACCTGCGCCAGTTGTAGAGCTGAGTATAGATGATAGGTTGGGCCAAATGACAATCGCTGCTGTTCAACAACCGCAAACTTTTGTGAAGTGAACCAAACGCTTGTTGTCATTTGTGGTAATCCGGATGATATAAATAGGTAATGGTATACCACTTCAAAAATCCTGATAATTCCGCAACCCACACTATGCCAGCGCAGATAAGTGACGAATACAAAGTTGTTTGAGTAAAATTTATATTTGATACAGTAATCAAACGTCAAAGATTATGGTAAGTCATCACTGCGTTTCAATTATGTTTTTACCAAAGCTATAGACTGGAGATGTAGTAGTTATCGCGCAAACATGCTACCAGGTCTAATCCTTAATTTTGTATTCAGCTCATCAAATGGTTCAAAACTTGCATCTTTGAGTGTGTTTCATTCCACGGGCAGCCGCTCATACGTTTCATAAATGATTACAAAGTGTTATTGAAATTATCCTCTAGCTGAATGTTTCACTAAGCTTAGAGCGAG
>NW_008751663.1:4617623-4625116 GCF_000715545.1 Opisthorchis viverrini
CTAGAACTTCCTACGTTGGTCCAACACTGTTACTTTTATTCTCTTTATTTTTATTAAGCACTTGGTCCTTTAGAGCTGCACTTTCTGCTTTGGCATTTTAATTTGCAACATGCAAGACATATTGCGCCTTCATTATTTTCATAGTGGAGTTCGGATAAGAAATTTACTTACGTTCTGTGTCACACTGTTCCACTTCGGTGGGTTTTTCGGATAATTGATGATAGTTGCCAGAGTTAAAGCAATGAGAATCATAATCTTGACGTTATAACGTTTGGTTTTAAAATCATAAGCAAGGAGAGGCAATTTCGAAACGCAAGTTTAATATATCGCAAAGATTATCGGGATTATTTTTGGTCGCTAATTACAGCGCCAACTACACCACTTCTGTTGACTACATGGTTTGGAGACCATAGAACAACAATAGAATCGCGTGTGGCGCAATAAAAGCATCAAATAGTAGGAGGCGTGTGCTTTTTCTAATTATAATGGCGCATGTACAAACGCTACCCTATTTCAAATAAAACTTTTGTTGAGTTGGTAAGCAATTTAAATCGCGACATAAAATATCCAAGAAATAAAGGACCGTGGATTTGTCTGCTTTATGTGACATATTACGGACAACAGAACCGAATTAATTTGTGTGATAAAACTTTCAGTAGGAAAGTTCAATAAAAAAATTTGCCAACTGAGTTTCCGTTCAAATTGTGTTAACGCAAGCTGAGAATTCCGCTCACCTTTAGTTGAAAGTGGTGCAACTTTGATGGTTATGACGGCAGCTAGATAGCTTTTAATAGATTCACAACCTCATAACCTTCGAGTATAATAACATGATTCATTCAAAAACAACGCCTTTTTCCAAACCCTCATTTATTTTAAATCTTCAAGAAGAAAGTTGCTGGGACAAAAACTAAAAAATGCTTTGAGAAATTATCTGTCTTTTAGCAAGTTTATTGAAGCTTTCTTCACAACAATGCAATCAGCATAGGGACTTTGGTTTTGCACAGCTGTATTACGGTTTTGGGTGCTTCACCAAAATATATGGTCATTTTTATACAAGTTTAATCGTGTTTATGATATCTTTGGAGGTTTATTTATGCCTAATCTCGTCATGCAAATGTTCATTTACTTTTCTATATATGAAGTTCTGCTTTGTTAACCTGCCCAGAGCATGCAGTAACATACCTGTTTCTTGGCAGGTTTGCACTTGAATTTCAAAACAGTTATTGAAATGTAATGTATTTTGCGAAGCGCTTGCAGAATAACCACGGCATCATTTGCCAGAATACATCTGGTGGTGAGAAATATCATGATAGATTATTCCAAAGCAAACAAAATAAAATAATATGCGATTGATAGATTATCCAAACATCCTAGGCGTACTTGCTGAGTTGAGAAAAGCAAAGCATTTTGCAACAGAAAAAAGCAACAGAAAAAATACTCATTGAAAACTTCATGCACTCATTTTTGTTAAAAAAAAACAAAGGTTGGTAGGTCAGCATCCATTTGACCTGCAATACAACAGCGTTCCAAGTATTTCCCGGACCACCAGGTTTGATTAGTTCATGCAATAAGGTGAAATTTGGCTTTGACGCGGTGATCAAAAAAGCTCAATGAGGATAAGACGTTCTATCAGAAGCAGTAATTTTCTCAAACGTTTAGAAACATAACTCACTGCTGTTGAAACATGTCTTTACTGAGGGTTAAAAAAACACCCAAGCTATTTTGGCATACATGCAGACTTAAAGGTTCAGCGGATATTAGTCCAGCCTAGTGTAATACTTTCTATTAATATTTTCTATAAAAAATTGCCGTGGTGGATAAAATACAAGTTCAATTTTAATTTTCTCCCCAACACTTTTATGCATTATAATGACTGTCTAAAGCACGCTGACGTTTATGTCAAAAGATTAATGAGTACGTTTTCAAAGTAAATATACTTATGCATCAAAACGTTTTTAATATATTCATATCTATATTAATATCCATTCATATTCTTATAAAACATTTTCGTCCAAAATATTGGCATCTCTCTTTTTAAGCCGCAGACAACACCGAATGTGTTGACAAAACCTAGAACAACTAAAATTCCAGAAACCAGTATCATGTCTTGATATTTCAAAAGGCAGGGTTCAGTGATCTCTCAGTCGACAGTGATTGTCACAATAGGACTTTGCCCATTAAGCTATCTAGTTTCGTGATTTGTAGAACTTGAAACGAATAAAGATTTCTGCATGTTGTTAACAAAGCTTACCACCAGCTGACAATTCGCCCACTGACGTGTCATATACATGGAAAACGTAAGGTGGAACGAACTCAGCTTTGTTAACTTTAACCACAGTTTACGTTAAACTACCCTACTTGTAGTGAATATTAAGGTAAAGTTTGAGACCATCATTGTCCGAAGTTTGAGCTCTTTGTAACGTTTGAGACCATCATTGTCCGAAGTTTGAGCTCTTTCTTTCAATGATATATGTTTTGAAGTTCCACCTATTTGATTGAACGCAAATTTATCAACGCTGTGTTCTCAGGGATTTGAAAAATACGTTAAAATAAGTTAAAATAAGTAAGTAAAAATAAGTATACCTTCGTGATGCTAAAATATCAGTAGCATCTTCATAATATCTTATAATGCCACAAACATCCAGACTTTAAACCGTATATTTGTTTAGAGTGTAGAATGTAGAGGATAATCCTGTAGAAAAATCAGTCAAATTTAACGCTAGTCTCGGAGCAGACTCATTCACTTATATGGAGATGTTGATCTAGCTGGTCAATGGATAAAAGCCAAAATGAGCCATAAGCCTGTTTCATTGTACTTTTGGGAATGATCAGGGCATGCCCGTTTGACCTTGAGCGGCAAACCAGCAATTCGTCAATAGTCTGTTTGGTTTTTACCTTTTCATGGGCTTCCTGACTGCAATCTCGCGTTGCTATCATTTTGACGGTTATTTACTCGTTCTCTCAAATTCAGTTATAGTCAGTTAGAAACAAAGTTAGAGTACACTGTACTAGATTTTTGCTCTGAATCGATCTAATCATGACCCTTTCTTCAGGAGTGGGAGGGTTTGAACCCCCTATACCCGGCACGCGATGCAAGCATGTCACTTTTATTCCACTAGCGCAATGTGGATGCATTTGAATTCTTCGCTAATCCGGCAACCACTTACAGAACAAGGATGTGTCCAACATGCTCCAGGCATTTGTGGCTCCATATGACTGGATGTCCTGATAGACGGGATGATCGAACAGGAAAACTACGATACGCCGCTAAGTTTTCGCTTGAAGCATCAGGTTTACCATTCACAGAGACCTTATCATATAGCTCCATATATCAATTAAAATTTGAGCATCATAAAGCCAAGCGTTTTGGATGTAAACAATAGTTGTATAATATGTGCAGATAGCTTTAAGGATTTCCAGTAATTAGTAATTAGTTAGTTAGTTAATTAGTAACTCAACCGTATATGTATTTGAAGGTTGTTGTGTAATATTTACACACGCTTAGGACTTACACTTTTTGTAGCAACCACTCACTGAAATTTTTTCAAATGTTAAAGAGGATTGAATTTAACCAATGCAGCACTCGTGTTGTTCGCTGAGATGGCGTGGTGGCCACACTGTGTTGTTTAGAAGATGCGCTGCACCAAGTAAACTTACATGCTGCAGTATTGGACAACGAAACAGTGGCATTGCAAAAGGATGTGAAATAATGTGGAATAATTCTTTATTGTCTAACCCTAAGATGCAAACTCAGAACCAACATGCAGAATGGTAATCTCCTGCAATTCATCAAGAAACTGTGGTCTATAAAATGTTCATATCAAATGTATTAGTTTCGTTTAACGAGAAATCAAGTGGTTGCTTTCAATCAGTGCGTTTGGTTTGGCTTCGTATGATTAGATCTTGTCAGGTTAAAAATGTGAATGCTGAACCCAGACATCGTGTTTTTACTAAAAATCATTTTTTATTTGGTATTTGCATTATTATTTAAATCATTTGTATTTTTCTTTTGTTGCTGATGTATTAATAATCTTTCAAATTTACTCCCATCAACAATCGATGCACGTACCATTTTACTCACTGCAATCTTGTGCAGATATCTGAGAAACTAACCTTTTTGAAGTTGTGCTAACACAAGTGATTTTGGAAAACCATAATACATGACTTCAGTTTGGGCATTAATCCAATTAATTGTCAGCTTATTTTGTAATATTTTTCATGGAAGTTTGGTTGCCAAAGTCCGGAATTCCGTGCAAAAGCAATTGTATACTAAGCGCAATGGACAGACCTGCTTCTTCTGGGCCAATATTGTGGTGCAAAGAGCGGAAAATTACAAAGCACATTTTTGGTGTGCTAAAAAGCTAACAACGTGTATCAGAGTTGTATACATTTATGCTATGATTTTCAATTCAATGAAGTATACATTTTCTTTGATGATGTCGACCTCTAAGGCTATGGCAGCAGGGCATGCGCAAAGGATGATGCAAACATAATTAAGTTTTCTACACGAAGGTGCAAAACGCACAGAATGTTGCGTGTTTTACAGAGCTTAGTTGCGTTTATCAAGAAAACATGTGAAGCAGACTGAATGCACGTTTTTGCATTATTGACTAATGTTGCTTTTGACAATCTCGTGTTGTTTTCAACTTGCAGCAGCGCTCAAGCCATGTGCCTACGATACTAGGCAGAACAAAATTCCTTTTTAATATAGCGTATAAAGCAGATGTGATGTCACGATTCGGTTTAAGTCTGTTGCGTCCCTAAATCAATTACGTGGCCCTTAAATATGAACATGTACCTTTCAAAAAATTTGCTTATATCTCTGACATATAGCTAAAGGTACACTGCAATCGCTCCAAAGATATCACCTTGTGTAGAAATAGAAAATATTTGGATTCTATTTTTCAGCACAGCTAACAAAATAAACATTATCTGCGCATCTTGATCGACGTCATCTTGATAGTCAAAGCTTATCCTTCTGTCTTACGGCTGATACCACAAGATGGTACCAATTTTTGTATGCATATAATCAACAGCAACGCTAACCTGAACTTCCGCCATTTGCTGCTCGAATATTTGCAAAGAAAAATCAGAGAAAAGTAGAGAAGTTACTGGCAATAAAATTTTCAACTATGTATCCCGTTAGTTCAGCTGAATAGTTCGTAACAAATATACAAAACGATGTGAGTAGTGGCGGTGATGATATTACTCTGATACTGAAACAAAGAGGACAACTTGGATGTAACTAGTTGCCGGATTTTGTGTAGAATAACTGACTCTAAACCGATCAAGCCAGCATTAAATATCAGTTTCTCATCGTTGTAAAGCGTGAACCTATCGTTTGCATGCTTTAGTTTTAGTTATTTTTAGTTGCGTGTGATATTTTCTCTTTTCATCATGGACTGTAACATGTTTGTTTGGCACACGAATACTCCACGTTACAGGCTAATCGATAATAACCACTAATAAAAGTGCTAGAATTGTCACATCGCTGTTTTGTTTGTCAAGTAATAAATATTACCTTGTGTAAAACATTCGGTCACTAGAATGGTTAGAATAAAAGTGAAAGATATTTTCAAACGTGAGGATTTCACTTAATTAAGCTTGCGTAATTTTGTCTTATCCCTATTAAGCCCCCTTCTCATCTGAACTAAAAGTGGTTTGGAACTGATCACCCCCTTTGCCATTGGCTGAGTGCATATTTTAAACAAATATTGAATTTCGTAGATACTCGAAGTTATGTTTGATGGTGCTTCTCTAATGCAGACAAAATCACTTTTCCTCTGATGTTCGATAACTCGTAGCGGTTGCACGCATCCCGCGCTTCGAAAAAACCGGTCTCATAATGTTATTATTTTATATTTGGGTTCACATACAATCAGTAAAATCTAAGATACACAGATGTGAATAATTAATGGAAAAAAATGAAAGTTCGATACTTCCTACAGCAGAAGCGCGCGCTTGTGCTCCGAGATACGTTGTCTGGAAAAAGTTCAGTTAGTCATTATGTAAACAAAATATTTGGTATTTTATTTAATGCACTGTGCTTGGATTGTCGGAAGAAATACGCAACAATTTTATATTTGACGCGCGTATTTGTAACTCATGGATGAATCTTCGAGAGGCTGGAATAATTCACAGGTACTTTACCTCCAATAACCGAAAATTCCATTGGTCATCTAGTTTATTGGTTTTTGTAATATATATTACTGATTGTGTTTCTATACACTGAACACATCATCAAAATTATTATATTATGCGGAATCTCAGAGATTGGTAGAAATTTTAAAGTGCCTAGTAACCCAGAAAACTGACACATTCATTTGTTTGAGCTAATTATTCTATTCTCTAACTACCAGACAAAGTTTTTCCTACCTTGTGTTGATAGCGTTGTTACTTGATTGTTTTACGTGTGAGGGCATGAAATGACCGTACGTTCGACATAGCTAGCTGAGGTATGCTTATTTCGGTAGGTTCAGTTTAAAAACATAACATTCTATTGCGACTTGTATTAAAAAATATAAAGGAGAACAAACTAGCATCAAGAAGACCGAGTATACTTTGCGCACATGGGCGTCTCAGATTTCTAGATGACCAAAAACTGTACCGGCCATAAATTTTAAGTTATTCCATAACAACAACCTTTTTTGAGACATCACAATTAAGAAGTAAAACATGAGTTGTCCCATGGCTGTCAGTCCAATAAGGACATAGAAGAGACCCGAAGGGCATCAAACTGTACCCGAATTTGTAGCGGGATATCAGTTAGAAAATATTCAAAAATTCATTTGGAACTATATTCTTCACCGTTTGTTCGCCTTTGGATCATGTAATCCATGCTCCAAATGAATGTTTTGTTAGTGACATTTTGACGAGCTGCGTATTTAAAAATTTTAATCCTATCAGGGCCTGTTACCTTCAACGTAATCTCACGCCAATGACCATTGATCATTGAGTGATCGGACGCCAAATGTGTTGGCGTTTAATTTGAATCACATTAGGGTTTAGGACCATTGGTTGAAAAAGCTACTTTCAAAATCTCATGTTGCACATTAACGGACTGCGAGAAACAGAACAAAAATATATTGTGCAGTTCAACTGCTCTTTGGACTTCACTTGATTTATCGCGCACATGTCCAAGCGAACGTTCCACAAAAATTAACACGGAATATGATGGCGATTTCTTTTTCCTCCGTACAAGCGTATAGTTATCCTTGATTGTTAGCTGATACGATGGTCAATCTTTATAATGTTTGGTACGATTGAAGTTTCCACTTTGTCTTCTCAAAACCACCGCCAATTATTTTGTGTTAGTGGAAGATTTGATAAAGGTTACCTTACCTTGTTTTTTGCAAGCTTCAGCTGTCAGCATTCGGAAACATTCATGTAGAATTTATTAAAAGTAATGTAATTTCACGATTTGTAATATTTCAAGCACATGTGGGCATAACGGTCAATGATGTGTTTTATAATAAATAAATTGGACGCACTCG
>NW_008751663.1:4625758-4630390 GCF_000715545.1 Opisthorchis viverrini
AACATCCTGAAAAGCTAACATTTGTTCATAAACATGTTTTACGGAATTCGAGCCACATTTTTCTGTATTATCATCACTGAAAATAATACCAGATTTGCTTGGAAACTTTTCGGCCAAATAACCACTTTAAAATATTTGAACAATGAATGTGTGTGAAATGATTTAAAGTGATTCCTGCAAACCACGTCTAACCGTGGTAATTTTGAATCCAGCACCCAGTATCCCAAGGTTGGAGGAAATTATCCTTATACGATACGTTGAATTAGGTTAGCCAATGACTATCTGAGTGTCGTCGCAAGAACGCAAGCAGCACTGTATGCACACAGTCTTGAAGACAAAAGGCGCGAACAACAACGAAACAGTATAACGCCAAACTCAATTTATTATGCTGAGCTGTTCCGTAAGCTTCTGTTTTTTGCCCTCTTGACATTAAATCGAGCACTTTCTCGCAGAGAATTATCCAAAGATAGCTAGCCATAAATCCAAAAGTTTGCACGGCTGTGGGAAACAATTGAATGACGCAGAGAGTTGAGCCCCTGAAGTGTTAAGTACTTGCCGAGGGACTGGATTGCACTTGCACTTGAGGGCTTTTCCAGCAACGCGTTTATATCCTACATTGCTTCAAATACGTCATTATCTATGTGCGCATGTTTACCACTCAAATAAATTACAATATCAGAGTTTGGAAGACTTTGCATCACTCTCTATCCTACCAGAGTACTGACAAAATTTAGTGGGTAAAGTGAACATTATTCCCCGACTTCACCACTCCAAACAATTTCAAACTGGGTCCTTAGTTCAATCTTGCATTTAATCATGCTCTCGAAATATGCAAATACGTGAATTCAAGTTTTGTTGTGATTTGGGATTCAGTTCTCTGGTGTAAGTGGTTTTGGCGTCCCACGGTGGGTGTGAAATGATTTTCTAACTGTTGCCATCGGATGTATCGTTTGAGAAACTTTATAAATGCCTATCTAAAGAAGTGTCTACAGAGAAATCTACCAGGCTCTCAGTCATCACACTGCGCAATGAGTTTAAAAGACTGCCTACGCTGATGGATTGTCGAAAAAAAAGTGCATTGACATGTCTAAAGTATTTTTATTTGCATGCTCATGAGTTTTGTTGACATATATAAACACGACACAGAATTAGTTACACAGGCCGTCTTGACAGAGGTCTTAGTACTGAAGTTTGAGGGAAACTCACCTTCGGTTAAAAACGTTTGCTCTTGAGGGGTCAGAAAGCAAAAAATATTGAAGCTATTGCACAATAGTATAATTTTTTGCATGCAATATTCCAATGAAATGTCACTGTATTTGACATGCCTTTCTGAACGCAGAATACATATGCGACATTATGCTGCTTAATGAATGTAGTAGCGTATGATAAGTGCATTTACCATGGAGGAGGCTTACCTGCTGTTTTTTGACACAAACGACAGCAAAAAACTGAAAGTGATTATGTACTATTCATCTTAAGTTTTGGCAAACAGCGCTGCGTTGTTGTTCTCTATTTTACATGATGTTTACACACACCATGAAGGATCAATCAGATCTCAATTCTCTGTCATGAAGTCCTTTGAAAATTCCGGATTATAGAAATAATGGAAAACTAATCTTGTAACATCTCTGTTCATGAAATTCAATTCTCTGAAGTCCTTTGAAAATTCCGGATTATAGAAATAATGGAAAACTAATCTTGTAACATCTCTGTTCATGAAATTCTACTTCGTTGCGCCGGAGTGAACATATACACTTCAAATCGTCGTTCAGCAGCTGTTCACATAATTGTCCAGGCTTGCAAACAATTTCCAGTAGACTACGGCCTGCATCCCAAAATACTGCACTAAATTCTAACACGGCTGACGTAATTCAGACTTGCGAAGATAAACTGGAGTTGTAGACCTCGTATTGTTGTCCTGCGCCCTTCGTACGAAAGACTTCTCCGACGATTTCCCACATGCTGCTTGTACGGCGACTCTTGCGTTAACCCGCCTATTATTGAGTCATATTTATTTTTGATTTTATTAGCGTTTTGTCAGTTGAGCTGAAATTGTTCATTGTACTTCTTTATCATTACTTTTATATCGGTTGCGCAACATCTGGACTTACCTTGTTTTACACAAGTTTCGACTTGAATGTTTGCAAAAAGGCCACACCAATGTTTAGCCATTCCGATTGCTGAGGCATTGTAAGAATATGGCACTGTTTGGCCGTGAATGTCCTATGAAATACAGGCTCTTGTTTTGCGGTCTATACGTATGATCTAATCAGCCAAAGGAGTTACGCATACGCACTATCTCCGAGTTTGTTTCGATGAGCGCCACAAACATTCTGTTTCACAACTAACATATGCTTCTGCATGCATGCGTAGCTTTGCGGGCGTAGATGTAACGCAACTCTTGTGTATTTAGCGGTATTTATTTTTGGAAATTCACAAAGCAATTTGGAAAGAAACTGAGAGCACGACCGCCATTGACTTCGATTAGCCGCGTAAACAATGAGTGCGTTAAAAAAACTAAATGTGTATTTGCTCACAAATATTTTATGTTAACAAAAAGAAGTGATAAACTTACTTCCTCCTGTTTGCGCTGTAACTGCAATTTTCAAGTAAAGATAAAATCGTTATTGGCAGAGAACCCTGCAATGGAAATGGCTAGAGGTTGCGCCCAGACTATTCTTATATGGATAATGTAGTTTCCTCCAATTTGCAGCTGTTTACCCAGATTTTGTACACACAAGATGCTCCAAGCAACCGAAACTATATTATCAAATCGTTTGAACAAATATTAGCGGCTAGCTTTATAAACGACTGTAACAGTGCTTAAAAGATCAGGCACATTGTATATATAGATATATATAGGTTGGTACTTGGTCTCACGTTTTACAATGCTTCGTAATAACTTGGGTTTTCAACCTCACCGCACTATTGGTAAACATCTAATATCTTTTGTGATTGAAGCATCGAATTCTATATTACATTTTCAAAACTTAAATGGTTTCTATTGTTCTGTTTGTTTGTGTGCGTGAGTAAATAACGCAGATGAATTTCCTTAAGCATTCAGTTCTTCGTTATGGAATTTTTTTCCTAAATTGCAAAAATATCTTCCATAAGGCCAAGTGAATAAGCCTTTCGTAATTGTCGCTGAAAAGGTCGAAAGAAGCTGACATACTTTGCTTCTGAGTAAAAGTGACTTGTATTTGCTCGTAGACACATTCTTACTTTCGGGTGGAAAAATGTCTTAATACTTGACTTACCGAGTTGAAAAATAACTGTTAAGGCAACACAGGATTTACAACGCATGACAGTGGTGCAGTAGGAGCAACCTAAATAAAGGGTGTTTTAACATTTGCACAGTATACTTGTCTGACAAAATCAAACTATTGAAGGGAGTCCACGTATTATAGATAGATGTGTGAAAACGAATCACTTTAGTCAAATTTAGGATTTTTCATACATAGTGTAATTAAGCCCCTCATTGATAGCATCATTTCAAGCAGCCTCAAACAAATATCACTCGGCCGTCCATTATTACATTCACGAAGTTTTATTGGGTGACCTCTTGTGACATCATATGGTGATATACGGAAGTTTTGTATCAAAATTATCCCAAAACATCTGATAATTAACGGTTGGCGCTAGGGATAATTGGAATAATTTTTCCATGCCCCTTCCTGTTGGTCCAATGATCACTTTTCTTTGGATCTATGTTGGACTAAAGGGCTTACGTGCAGCGTCCAGCTTGCCTCAGTGCAAACTTTCTTTACCGCCCATCATTTATGCGACCACGGTTTGCTTCGAACAACTTTGAGAGGTGTGGTGATTTGAAAGCACATGATAATTTTCGTTGATGTGAACATTGGTGAAGTGGAATGGAGCATGTCAATAGATATCTGGTTCTGCATCTGGTAAAATACTAGGACAATTGTAGTAAAATGTAACGTAATTGGATTTATGCAAATGTGACAGTCTGACACCTGCAATTAAGTGAATGCATTAAGTTCCCCTGAAGATAAAGCATGACGTGAAATGAATCCCGCTGGTTCTTTTTACTTAATTAACCATAAGAACATATGTTGAAACAGAACGAAAAAAATTTGCGGATAGAATTTACATGATTTTGTGGCAAATCTTACCTGAACAAGTCGCAGTGATCAAAAGTTTTATGATTCCGTTGCCATTTGTGAAACGCAACAGCGCAAAGCACTTTGAATAAGATGTCTCGGCATTTCCTGGCATTTATTCGCTTAAACCATGGTGCGATCCTGTCGAAACAAGTTGAAGCAGTGCATCAAAAACAAACCATTGTACAGACGCTCTATTACATAAAGCTACACGATCCACGGAGATTGGTTTAGTAGAATTTTCATGCAGAATTTTGTGGGTTTAAATGAGAGCAATTTACGTCAGTTTTTGTCATACAGCGATGTGAGTCCGTGCATTAAGTTAACATATGTTGTCACATATATCCCGCCAGCTAAACATTGATTTCGCATTTATGTTGAAGCAAGCGACGTGAAAATATAAAATGTTCAGACACACCAGGCACCCAATGATAAGTTTTGAACAACTACCTTCCAGGTACGCATTCTGCTTATGCTTACTTTTGAAAGCAGGGGAGCCGAATTCAAC
>NW_008751663.1:4630458-4633107 GCF_000715545.1 Opisthorchis viverrini
AAATACTCATACCTACGTGGGATTTTAAACTCTGTTGCTCGTAAAATGTTACAAGTTCAGAGTTTGTAAAAACAAATTTCATCTAGATGTAAGTCACTGCTTGTCCGGAGCGCCTTATTAGCTATCATTGGTTTTGTATTCCATCCTGTACAAAAACGCAGATCGATTATCTAGCTGCACATCCAGAAAACGAGCGTCCGCCAAGGAGTGCAGTGTGTGCTCCCGGTTGTCCCGGATAAATTTTGAAAATCAAAGTATTAGGTGCAATATGACTTTAGACGAATCTAGCGAGCCGCCATGAAAAAATGTTTATATATATAGAGAGAGGGAGGTAAAAGGAGAAAAAACGTACCTGTGTTTTTGGTTTGATTAGGCTTTGCTCCCTTCAAATGTATGCGGAAAAATAGAACACGTATTGGCACACTTTAAAGATTACAATGTTATGGACAGATGGTTAACTTAT
The DNA here is from genome assembly GCF_000715545.1 of Opisthorchis viverrini. Taxonomy (NCBI): domain Eukaryota; kingdom Metazoa; phylum Platyhelminthes; class Trematoda; order Opisthorchiida; family Opisthorchiidae; genus Opisthorchis; species Opisthorchis viverrini. The sequence goes on from NW_008751663.1 coordinate 4,630,922, forward strand.
AGCGCGCTGTCCATGTTGTTAACGTATGTGAAGTTTGTTTGGAGAAATTAGGTGTTTGCGGTTTTAAAACAATTCACGATGATGCACCAAGTTTATCATGCGCAGTCACCTCACACCCCAACTGAACGCGGAGCTGAGTATCTCAGTGTGTTCAAGAGTTCGGTCGGCCCTCAAGTTTGGTGTTTGATTCGGTAAGTACAGTTCATAATTTGCCGTTGGTAATGAATGATGATATCGCTAATAATGATATCATTTGGTATTGCAGCTGCGAGTACTTTTGGTTAAGCGGTTAGTTTCACTGAGTTGGGCTTGAACATGTCACTAGGTTAAGGGGGAAATGAATGTTACTTCCAAAAGATATTAAATTCGAAGTTATCCGGGAAAGTCTACACATTTACTAGATTGCGAATCGACTGTAACACTACGTTTCTCAGGCTTGATACTTTCAACACTTTTCTCTTCGAACCACGCCTTTCTGTCAGCTCGTCTGGATGAAAATACAATGTGCATATATTTCAATATCCCGAACTGTTCACAGCAAATCTTGAAATTCCGATTGGCGCCCGGATAACATCTAACATGTGGGTGTCTCTATTCTTAAAAGTATATACAGGTTTTTGGTAAACCAATCCAAAACACACCTATGCAGGTACTGTTTTAGAAATCCAATCCTGTGACGGCCTCACGAATCGAGGCGTGTATACATCTAAAGCTATTTGACAACCATAAGTGGTAGCCGAAACCGGCAATTTAGTCATATATAATCAACTTCGTAAGACAACTGATTAGGTGCAACGGAAACTGAAAACAAAAAATCACTCTAACTGACTAACACAGTTCAGGAGATTTGGAGCTTAAGAATTTACAAAGGTCAACACAAGCGCAAGAGAGAGGTTAGTACAAAAATATTTTCCGTGGGATGTAATCGATGTATTCCCCCTACAGTCTTTTCGGAGTCAGGGTGGTTTCCAAGAAAAAAACAATAAACTGCAAAGTCATTAAGCGAATTCAACGGATTATCCGGAATGTCTACATCATCATCATTACTGACTTCGATTAGCCGCCATTTCTCTCCAAGCACCAGCGAGTACACAGGGACACCCGCTGGAAGGCCTACTTCAAAAACAACAAATTCTTGATGATTTCTTTCGCGCCTTTCTGCCAAGTCATGTGTTGTCCACCTGGCGGTTTACGCCATCCTGGAGGAGGCACGAAGAATAAAACTCGTCTCGCTAGACGGTGTTTCGGCATGCGTAGCACATGGGCAGGCTTAACGGATGGTTGCAAGTTTTGTTTGGAAACATATCTCTGAGGAAAAGAACATTTTTGCGATGTCTCTACGGGGGGTCACATGAAGAAATCAAGACGCGGAATAATTGGAAGATCACATTGAAAATGAAAACACAATGTACGCCCGTGCCCGTGACCTTGAAATCCTGACCATCTGTCAGCTGGAGTGCAGGGAGACATGACAGATCACGTGTTATTGTGTGCTGAGAGTTATGTCAAGTGAGGCAAACCGTACAAGTTGTCGGCTTCTGAATGCATAAACCACACCTAGGTTTTTGGGTTTCAACGATTCCAGCTACGCACGGCAATCTGACTCTCGCTGCCTCTCGAAAAAGCTGACCTTTTTCCACACAGACTTTTGGGCTCATTTCTTTTTGACTGTCTGTTGGACTTTCAGGCACTGTCATACTCAAGGCCACTAGTGCTGCGACCATGGTCCTGTGCATGTGAGTTTTACACGGATCCTCTGCTTAACTTGATCCATCCTAACTGATTAAACAAGCATAGGTGATGCGCTCCGCACCAGCACACTAATCTTCAGAAAATCCAATTTATTTTGATAACGCTTTTGAATTATTCCCAGGAATTCATGAGGATTTCATCTGGATTCCGGCAATTCATGGCAGATAAAAAAACAGTCGTTCGTTTTAAATACCATGTCTTTCGTAAAATAATGAATTCCGAATTCCGGGGGTCAATACAATACATTACTTTTATTGATTTTTACGACTTTCCTGGGTAGCACGAAACTGCTGGCAAAAACCAATTGGTTCAATGTCCCACAGAATCATTAGGTACTGGTCCACGCTGTCTGGTAATCAACCATCAACTAGTGCCTAATGGGTACAATATTCATTCCTGCTGCTAGGAATTCGAAACCTGTAATTAGGCCTAGT
>NW_008751663.1:4633659-4634988 GCF_000715545.1 Opisthorchis viverrini
TGGGTTGTTCAGCTGTAGCACCATTTGGGTGCTTATCTTCCATGCCACCAGAAGGAAGTGCGAGGGCTTGGATCATCATCATAATCATCATCATCATCAAAGACAGCAACATCAATGGTGGTACTGATGCTTCACTGCCGTACGACCATAAGTTTCGTCTAATGATATATATATAATTGTATTAAAAGCCCTACAGTGAAAAGAAGAGGAAATGAGTGGGTGAGGGAGGGGACCTAGTGCTGGTCTATTTCAAGCATGCTGACGTGCCCACACCTTCAAACGCTCAATCAGACAATCGGAAAAGTAACTGATAGCAAGATCGCCACTGACATCGTTTAGCCGCCATTTCTTGCAACGTCTCCAGCCAATCACAGATGGGGTCACGAGGACCGCATCCTGGGAGGCGTACAACACCAACATCCAAACTCTTCGTGATCCCTTTCACGCCTTTCTGCCAAGTCACGTGTTGTCCACCTGACGGTTCGCACCATCCTGAATGAGGCATGGAGTACAATACTCGTCTCGGTGGACGATGTTTCGGCGTGCGTAACACATAACCGTAGCACCGACACATCCTAGTCGGTGGTGTTTGAGGCTTCCCGGTTTGAGGTGCCTGCAGCACAACGAAATACCCGTTTTCCAATCACCTTGTTACTAACACGCTGACGCCATCCAAAACCAGCCACGCTTGTGAGGCATCGGTGGCCGCATATTATCTGTCCTCAGAAGCCTTACTGTAGCCACTCCACCCTCAATAGCTAGTGAGATGCCTATTTGACGAAAATTAGCAAACGTGATTCAGGCCTTTGAGAGACTTGCACTGACTTCATCAGACACACTTCCGTCAGAGCTAATAAAACCACCAGGGCATGTAAAGTTTTCCACAATCTCCAGTGATCCTCTTTGAACTGTAAGGGATATGTTCACAGATGGCACGTTCTGAAGTATGACTTTGCATTTTGAAGGTGCAAGAGGCATGCCAAAAGATTTTATGATGGTTTCCAGTTTGTTCAACAGAGAGTGTGCCTTTCTTTGTCCTCCAAAGATGAGTTTGATATCATCCGCGAACTCCAAATCCACAAGGCTCTTACCAGCAACAGTTTGAACGCCGGTGTTTTGAAAACTTTCGAGTGTTTACCTCATAATTTTATCAATGTCGAAGTTGAACAAGAATGAGGAGAGTGGACATCCTTGTCTGACACCACGTTTTGTGGTGAGACATTTGGAGATTTTTCTTTAGGTCGTCTGTACATGTGGCATTGCTCTCATACTTGACGGAATGTAAAGATTTTGTCAACACAGCATCTACCCGGTCGAAATCCCGGTTGA
>NW_008751663.1:4635126-4635667 GCF_000715545.1 Opisthorchis viverrini
GACGGTTTCATTCTCGCAGATAGACCCAAATAAGCTAGCCAGACACTGGCTGAGAAGTCCGCCGCTATCCTTGAAAAACCAGATGTAAGGTCATTAGGACCAGCAACCCGATCGGGTATGAGTTAAGAAATATATTTGGACACTTGTGATACTGATGACGGCTCCACATTTACGGTCCACCCCTTTGATCAAGGCGAGGATTCTTGATTAGAGGTAGCAGGTGACGAGGTAAATTGCTGTGCCCAGCGGCATAAACGTTTTGTATTGCTGCATATCAGGGTACCATTTTGGTCCCTGGTCGCTGACAAGAGGTTTCCGAGGACCACTCGAACGAGCGAAGTGAAACAGTTTGCGCACGTTTCCAGCATTCTTTGCATCCTCGATTTCTTTGGCTTCCCGGGTCCACCAAACTCCACGGTCTGCGCGGACACTCAATTTCACCCGGCGTAGGATGATGCGACGGGGGGCTTTGTGGTGGTAGCCCGGTTGGTATCCGTCGCTTGGATGAGGTTGGCTTGGTTGTACCGCGAGCAGACAGTGG
>NW_008751663.1:4635693-4641328 GCF_000715545.1 Opisthorchis viverrini
CCCCTTTATGCTCGACACCATAATATCCGAGAGGCATTCGAGGAGCTGGTTCTGATAGTTTCGTTTGATTTCCAGAACACGAGCTTTTCAATAACTAAGCGAGGTGTACATGTTTTGCGTAAACTTCTAAAGCGAAATGAAAAGCAGCAACGTACATGTGCATGTTGGCATTCCAGAACGAGCTGCAGGCATTGATCGACCCTCGCCAGAGATAGCTGGCGGTGATGTGGTTTATTTGGATTCAGCTCAGGTTTGTTGGTGGGTATCATGGTGTAAAGTAAAATCCGGTCTTCCGGAAATCCCACTGCATAAAGGACAGCCTGTAATCGGCACACATCTGAGGGAAACAGTCTCCTTTGTCTACGGGCTTCCTTTCTCTCTATCAGGCCTCAGCAGCGCCTAGCCTTCTTGCCTAAGTATTCACATCACCAGCAACCACAATGATATCTGAGAGTTTAGCCTGATGTAGATGGGCACCTCGAGCGTTAAAGAAACTGTCTTTGGCGGATTCAGAGCTACAGTCGGTTGAGGCGTTGGCCTACAAAATAATCAATGTGCAATGAACCTCATTACATCTAGATTCTCTTACAGAGTTTGCCAAACCAACCGCACAGGTTGACCATCAGCGGGTATCCAATCAGGCAGAGACGCTTGCGCTCGTTCGCCCAATACGATACCCACCCAAGCACATCCAGCTGCGGCGGCCACTGCATCAAGAGAGATGCCCAGGCGGAACCCGGAAGAGAACGAGGAAGCATTTAGTTCGATCACAGTACTTGCGCCCTGTGTCCTTGTTTCTGACATCCATCAGACATCAACGCAGATGGAATCCAGCGTACGAGCAAGAGTTACCAGCTGACCTGCTTGCTTCAGTGTGCAAACATTAAACGTGGCTAATTAGACAGGTTTTGAGGTTTGAAACCTGANACATCACCAGCAACCACAATGATATCTGAGAGTTTAGCCTGATGTAGATGGGCACCTCGAGCGTTAAAGAAACTGTCTTTGGCGGATTCAGAGCTACAGTCGGTTGAGGCGTTGGCTTACAAAATAATCAATGTGCAGTGAACCTCATTACATCTAGATTCTCTTACAGAGTTTGCCAAACCAACCGCACGGGTTGACCATCAGCGGGTATCCAATCAAGCAGAGACGCTTGCGCTCGTTCCCCCACAACGATCACGTCTTCCAGGAATCCCACCGCATAAAGGACAGCCTGTAATCGGCACACATCTGAAGGAAACAGTCTCCTTTGTCTACGGGTTTCCTTTCTCTCTATCAGGTCTCAGCAGCGCCTAGCCTTCTTGCCTAAGCATTCACATCACTAGCAACCACAATGATATCTGAGAGTTTAGCCTGATGTAGATGGGCACCTCGAGCGTTAAAGAAACTGTCTTTCGCAGATTCAGAGCTACAGTCGGTTGAGGCGTTGGCCTACAAAATAATCAATGTGCAATGAACCTCATTACATCTAGATTCTCTTACAGAGTTTGCCAAACCAACCGCACGGGTTGACCATCAGCGGGTATCCAATCAAGCAGAGACGCTTGCGCTCGTTCGCCCAATACGATACCCACCCAAGCACATCCAGCTGCGGCGGCCACTGCATCAAGAGAGATGCCCAGGCGGAACCCGGAAGAGAACGAGGAAGCATTTAGTTCGATCACAGTACTTGCGCCCTGTGTCCTTGTTTCTGACATCCATCAGACATCAACGCAGATGGAATCCAGCGTACGAGCAAGAGCCACCAGCTGACCTGCTTGCTTCAGTGTGCAAACATTAAACGTGGCTAATAAGACAGGTTTTGAGGTTTGAAACCTGACGTTTGAATGTCGTGGCTTAAAATGGCTTCAGCTGAGGGTGAGGCAAGACAAGCAAACCAGTTGATCCTAGAGCTAGGACCTGTGATGGAAGTATTCAAATTTGGGCAAGGGAGTGTGGAACACTGAAAGCGTGAACGTGTAAGAAGATAGGCGTCAGAAGTATCATGTTTTCGTTTACTCGCCCGGCGGTATGCTGCAAGTAAGACGACCAGGCTGATGGCACCATGCGTCGGCCGATGTGGCACGAGGGTTTTGTTAATTGTGAATGTCATGGTTGTACAAGTTCTGGGATACTGTCAGGGTGCCACACCTAGACAAGAGGACGATCAGAGTCCTCGACAAAAGCCTTTGGCACAAAAGCCTAACCGCAATGCAGCGGTGTTGAGCTTGGAATTCAAGTAGATTACCATTTTTGCGAAACACGTTGCCACACATGTTCCGATCCCCAACCTAGAGGGCCAGGATGCTGTTTTTCAGACCTCTACCCACGGACTAACCTGGTATGAGAGACTGTAAGCGTCGCATGGATACCTCCAGTATGATTCAATGGTTTGCCGAGGTACACAAACCAGCTACATCACGATAAGTTCCAGCCACTTGGTGACGGACCCGGAATGAATGTTTTCCGCAACGATGAATTGCTGGGTAAAAGCGTGGGCTTATTTATTTAATGTGTCAAATCTTCCAGATAACCAATAAGTGACATTGTCAGTTTCTATAACTTAACTAACTTTTCGAGATGAGTTACAAATCCCCATCGGCGGCAGAATGTGATATATCCGTGTTTATTTGCTTGTATTTTATTATTACCAAAGTGTGGAAGAGACTTTACTGCCCATAAGAAGACGATTAAAATTCAAAAGTTATTCAAGGACAGGAAAGTGCCACAAATGTAGATAATAAAGATAATAGGAGTGCGCTTGGGGGCGCCTGGATTATTACAGGATTCCAGACTTTTGCAAATGCACTAGTACCAAAAACACGGGTGGAGCCTGTGAGGGTGTGCAAAGATGTAGTTCGGCGAGGTAGGGAGTGGCGGTTGACAAGACACTGTCCGACTGAGCAATGCACAGTAACATAGAGAACGCAGGTAAGCATACTGCATCAGACGTCGGGTAACATAGATTGTGTAGCAAATTTTTTGCTGTCTTTGTGCGTCAAAGGGGCGTCTCCAAAAGGAATAACTGCCCAAGTATTCGAATTTAAGGCTTCACAGTTGATCTGCGCTTAAGACGCTCACAACAGATATTCTTTAGGATTGGTTCACGTGTGAAATCTATCTGGAACACTCTAAAAACGCAACTTGATCAAGAGTGGTTGTTATAAACAACGACACAGCTAACCAGCACTGTGTCAAATGCCGGGTTTAGCTTGTCGCCGCCAAATTTAACAAGTAAACGGAAGCGGTTGTAGACCTACAATCTTCTAACTGGAGCTCAAATGCACAATATCTAATGAAGACACCAATCGTAAACAAACACCGTGGCTCTTCAAACAGAGAGAACAAACTAGATGCAGTCCATGTAGTTTTTACTTAAGTCTTCAATTTGCAAGGGACATAATTCCGGATCAGACAACAATCGACGACGGGATTACGTAACACATGCGCACCTGATTAGGCTGATTGCACGCGGAAACCGACTTTCAACCAAAGTTGAACTCCAAATAACTGCAGTAAAGACATGAATCGATTTTCGCTTTATTCTTCTGCTTTATTGGCATACTTTAACAACAAGCCACTGTTTGATCAAACATTTTTCGCAGCCCATGGCATATGGGCTATCCAGCGTTGAAACCGTCGTCAAAAATTTAAAATCTATGTTTTGCTTGGTCTTGTGACAAACAGTTAGAGTGGATTTACAAACATTGCTTAGGCTAATCAAAATCTCACTCGCGCTGACCTGGTATTTATCACGCAAGGCACATTTGTTGCAAACGAACCCTGTTACTTTCTTGCGGATATTTTGATTAAACAGGTACTATAACCACAGCTATCAACTAAAGTTTGGACAAGTGCGGGTTATGTATGGATTAAATGAAAGCCTCATATTATTTGCAGTACTGAAATATTACTGAGCAAGTTACGGATGACAATTATGAAAGGTACATATTGTGTGGATACAAGATTTGACCTTCACCCTCAACTGTTATAGTGCGGTGAGCAATTCAATCACTGTCCTAAAGCATCTCAGGGCACTTTCTACCGACACCTGAAAAATGTATAAATATTTTGAGTGACTAATACAAGATGAAAGTTCCATATCTGTATGAAGACAAATAACTCGAGAATGCGTGCCATACCTTCTTTTGGTATCCTTCCCTCCATAGCTGCGGAAGACTGAGTAATATTGTAGGGGATGATTTGTATACACGTCAAACTAAACGAATCATGTAAACCCGATCGAACTATGCAAATTCGTTTTCGGTTAGATGTATTATAGCTTCAGAACACTCAAAAAGGTTCTCACTAGAGTGGGTAAATCAAACGCCATGAAACCGTTTTGGCGCAGCAAAATTAACTTTTTACATAAGAGCAGCTCAGAATCTAATGGGGGCTGCTTTAACAACATTTCTCTGAAGAGCAAAGCACTGCCAATAACTGATAATCCGATAAGGTCACGGTAGTTAACAAAATTTGCTCATTTTGCACCGATAATCATACATTTTCTCCGTGAATTCCCACTATGAGGCCAAAATATTTTACTACGCATTTAATACAAAGGTACACCTGTGAGCATGGGGAAATATCCGTCCAAGTCTCCGAAGCTAACTTTTAAAAGAGCCCGGTTATTTTCAGAAACGAAGCGTTTCTAAATGTGCTGCCATGCCTTAATGTTGGACATTTGGATAGTTGAGACCTAATTCGTCCAAACACTGACTAATTCAGGGGGGGGGGCACAATACATCGCGTAAAATCTGTCACATTTTAGGACCGATTGTTGAAAATTTGTTATGAAATGTGACATATCCGAAGTTGAAAATCACTTGTGATTCCCAGGTCCGCTTTGGACAATGGCTAGTCTTTTATCCAGCAAGGGGAAAAGATGTTCCTCTCCTAATGGATTACCATAAGGACTTACCGCTAATTGGCCCGCCAGCCAAGCTAGGCTACAAGATTTTGCTCTCCTTTAGCTTTAGAGTATGCCAAGTCACCTAAAGCTGTCAGTGGTTTCATCATAGTCAAACTACCCATGGTTGATGGTGGCCAACTACGTTCCATTTTGTCCGCGGTACTACCACGTCTAATAGCGCGCGACAGATTGTACATCTTCAGTGGGTAAAAGAGAATGTACGATATTTACAAAGCATTTGCCTTGTTTCTTATCCGAGTGTTTCAGTAGACGGATCTGCTTATATGCAATATGGAATATATTCCTCGAGCAATGAATACACGAAGCCGAATTCTGCTGCGACCAGATGTTTATTACTATTGACGAAGTGGTACTCTGTTCCAATACGTAATACATCGTTTATGAAATCGCATCACACGTATTCACATCTGTCTTAACTAGTAAAAATTTAAGGAACCCTTATTTTGCGATGACCTAAGCGCCACGTAAATGGGGATAAATACCCATTGACAACATTAAAATCTGTTGTTAATTGACCAGGTGGCTGTTGATCTGTTCGCCGAGCTTGGCAATCGATTTGCAAACGTTTCGTCACCGTTTGAGGAGACATCTTCAGTGCGCTGTTGGTTGTGTAGTCCCTCTCTTCGTGCCTGCATTTATATAGTTTACAAGGAGCAGCCATTGCGCTGCAACCTGGATTCTGGTTGGTCCCATCGTAATCATTGTTGGATTGCGGTTTCT
>NW_008751663.1:4642126-4651812 GCF_000715545.1 Opisthorchis viverrini
CAGTGGTTAGCACTGTTTATCAGCGCACTGAAGATGTCTCCACGAATGGTGATGAAACGTTGGCAAATCAATTGCCAGGCTCGGAGAACAGATCAACAGCCACCTGATCAATTACCAACTGGTGCACCTGAGTTACCAATATTCCAACACATCAACATCAGAATCTTTATTAATAAACCGCACATGCTATTAAACTTCGGACTAGCAAAGACATGTTCTGTCGGCGCAAGAAAAAATGTGTGATTAGGGTTAATATACCATGTTTCCGATGAATCATTAAGTAAGCAAACCATTAGGGTAAGCCTACTACTGCCAAGTACGGCGCCAGCTAACAGCAGGGTTTTATAGAACTTAGATACATGAACGAATATAAGCGAGTATAAGCATGTCAAAAACATGTCAAGCATTTTTAATTAACCATAAGTTCATTTGGGTTTGCATAAATTTATCCATTCATACTCTTTCATATTTCTATCATTGTAAAACTGAAGGAGGATTACCAAATGTTCTACGAGACAACAAATCCTAATAATACCTTCAAATATTGAAAGCATTAATAAGTCTGTAAAGGCTGAGATAGTTCTGATGCCGAACATCTGTCCGCCTTAATTGCGGCTAATTCGGAAAAAAACCCAAATATTCATATATTTGTGCCACGTCATGTCAAGCTGTTGCGTTTTACACACCGTGATTCTTCGAATATGGAGCTGAAACACATGTCCCGAGTTTCACATCTGCGCAACTAATGGAATGTAACACATCCCACTTTAGCATAATCCCATTTAACCCGGTTCTTCCTGTAGCTTTTCTCACTGTTGTGACATCATGCTGGCAGTGTGAGAAAATCCCCGATTACTGGGTTATTTAGTACAATTTTCTCTGCATTTCGACCCATGTTTTGACCCTCTAAATTTTCCCGGAAGTAAATAACCACTTCTTTTTTCTGCCAACCCGCTAGGTGCCCTGAAGCTCATCCACACAATTACTACCCTCTAATAATCTTACCCCAATCTCCACAAATCCCACGTTCCCATTGTCAGAAGTAGCTGAGGCGAAATTCCTGCTTATTTAAAATCCGTCTTGCTATCCACCAGATGGACATCAAACTGGATCACCAAAGATTGTAATTCACAAGTGACCTAATTCTACATTCGTTTGGCCCATCTGAAGCTCACGGCTACAGAAATCTGCATTGTGCATTCAACCTCGTTAAAAACGAAGCCCGTCAAAATAGTGCTTAGGACGGGAAGACTATCAGCGCCACGACGGTACGGCACCGTCCTCATTATCCGAGGGCATACCAATGAATATTTTCTTTATGTCTTGTACCATGACCGTGCTGGAGATTAGAATACCAAAAACGAACGCAGTCGGCTCTAGGGTGATTTAATTCTGAGACTAGAGCTTTTGGGTGTTGTGTTATTTTCAGCCTTAATCCTGCTACAAATCCAACGACTTTCCAGTCAAATATTGAACATCATCAGCTGTCACCAACCGTTCCTAATTTTGTTCGAATCGGTTAAAATGATTTTCGAGATGGCCTTGTCAATCTTGCTTCGACATCTTATTTTTCCGTTCTGTGTAGTCAACTAAATTAAAACCATTTTTATCTGGGAGTGGCTTTACAAGAACAACATTGGTCATGATATTTTTAAGTTGCAGTCAATTTTCACTGCATTTTAAAAGTAGTTTTTCTTTCGGCTGCAATGCCAAATCATCTGCGTCTCTTTTTTGGTTACTAGCTTATGGCTGACTGAAAAACTGTACCAAAAGGCAAAAAAATCAACGAATCAGTATGGACAGTGAATCATGGCGTGCCTGGTGACGCAATACTGACATTCCACATCGAAAACGAACGTCCTCATACGTACTAAAATTACGAACACTCGATAAGCTAAAGCTAAAATATTCTTGATACCCAAAACCAAGGTTTTGTTACGTTATTGTATGCAACATCCTTCGCTAGCGTATGCATTTAAACTTCTGCGGTTGTAGCAAAGTCATCTCGCTTAAGATGTTCTACACCCAAAATGGCACAATCCCTTTGGTAAGTCCGAACCAAATATGGAAGGATGGAACCATGCTTCAAACTGATCAGAACTCTGCGTGAGGTGGATAGCTTGAACTAAGCTCTAATACAGAATATTTTCAGTTGGCGTTTCACAGAGAGAGAACATGATGTTTTTCAATCAAGAAGTTTAACATTAACGCTAAAGACGTCGCACACCTGATTTTTGGTCATCCGACATTTGTGAACAAAACTTACGAGACTCGATTAAAAGCTCAAAAATAATTTTTTATCCAAGACAATTACTCAACACCTTTGTATTCAATGAAGATAGAACCAGCAACAAGCTGAACGGGAAGGAAAGCAGATCTCTACTGATTGGATCAATAGTCATGCACTACTCATGAACAAGCGGGTATATTCGTAAAGCAGTAATGCAAGTAATCAACAAAACTGAGCACCTCCCCTTGAAGTTCCAGGGGGTAAAATGTTCACTAACTCTCAAAAAGAAAGGCCTCCCATGCTCCTCTGCCGCACGTCCAGGAACATCAACCTAATGATAATCCAATAAATCAATATAAAAGACTTTCTTGTCCCATAACTCACTGAGCATAGCAAGGCTACTTTTGCAAAAATTATGGAATACAAGTACACAGGAGGAAATAATAAGCGTCCTGGTTGAGGACACTCATTTGGGACTTGAGTGTTGTGAGCTGTTTTGGTATTTGTCACTTATACCACAATGTGAAAGCCGGAGCAAATTTGCAGTTACAAATCCAAGTCACAGAGTTCCGATTCACCAAAAGAAATATATATTTACTTTGATTAAGATGCAAACAAGAGCAAAAGCTGCTTCACCAGAGCAGTGAATAAAAGGCGCTATCCGGTGTTCCATCCATCAACATTCGCAATGGCCAACCGAAATCTGTGATCTCCTCAAAGCTGACACGGGCCAAACAAACGCTAAACAGGAGGAGCAATTAGGATGGTTTAAAACGACATCAGCTAGTCTAAGAATGAAAGAAACAGGCCTTTGTGAGGATTTTTAAAACATTGAAGCCAAACGTTGCTCGCTTGATAAACATTTAAATCACTCAAATCAATAATATAAAGAAGCGAAAGCAAAGGAAACTTTAATTGGCTACGATAGTTGCTTCAAAGCGCGAGAGGTTATACCGGAAATTAATGCACATTCGGCATAAAATTCGCGACAGTGACTGTTAAAAAACGGTGGTTAACTGCGATAAATACGAATTGCCCAGCGTACAAAATATGGCGTAAATTTGTGACAAATGCCGTTCAACACGAAAAGGCACAAATTTTCGCATCGAAAAGCATAAGCGTCCTCTGAAGATAACCTATAATTTAACTGACGTGCACAGCGCAAGTCATGAAATATAAAGCTAACTGTTTCGCAAACTATCGAAATTCGTGCGAAGCAAAATAGAGGATATATATTTTAAGGAAGAAGGCAATATGACCGCACCATCAGTTTAAATAATTAATTGCTTTATATGACGAACGCGTAATACAACAAGGATCATTTTGAAAAACTTAAAAATCATCACCGCTTGATGAAACCAAAGAAACTCATTCAAATAAGCATTACGGCTTTCTAATGGGCAAATCCGTCAGCAAGAGAATCAACTGGAAACAGGACTACGGACAAAAAATCAAATTTTACGAGTACATGCCACAATGTACAATGAGATGGTAACGAGACACTTGTTCAATCACAACAGTTCAAATGGCAGTGCGCAACACTAAATCCTTACCTGGAACCTTCGTATACAGGGTTCAACACCAAGATTTCACTCCCAAAAGAATTTTTGGTGCTTTATTAAAAATCGTGGTTGTCACAAGCAGCAAGCAGACTTGATCCGAGAGTACATGCAGCAGTTCATGAAGTTAGACAAACAAATCTTATCAGTTCAGGGAAGAGAATGGAACCTCGACTGACAGAGTGATCCTCTATTTGCAGATTTGTAATTCTGCGGGGTCAGGAGAAAACAGGCCCGTTAAAAGAATTATGCTACTATGGACAAACATAAAATTTGTAAACTTACAACTTGTTGATCTTCCGCTAGCACATTTACCGGAATTCATTACAATGTAATTTCTAATGTCTCTTTTTCAAAGAGTTAGGGAAAATTTCGAATTTCGAAATACCCGGGCATGCAGGGCGTCCCATATAAAATAATGGCCCCTAATAATGCAGAAAGACGTGATTTTTCTAACCGATACTGAAAATGAATCAATAAAATCCTGTAAGCCGTTCCAATATTTGTGTCAGCCAAGGTTACTTTAAGCGTCGTCGTATAGCCTCACCACAGATCAGTGTTTCATATTGATGCGAGGTTCACCATCCGGACATATTCGAGACTGGAACTTGAAATTTCGTTCGCCTTGTAGCTGAAAGCTAACACTTATATTATTGCTAGACCAGGGGGCCAGTGGTGTTGCTGGAGAGGCAAGGTCTTAACCCAAATTATTACATTAGATTTGTCTGTGGTTTGGCAACCTCAGTGATCGTATTAAACAACAAAATGGGACAAATAATAGTCCAGTCAGAACAGTAGGTCTCCTACGCATTTCGGTTTAATTTAAGGAGCTGATCTGTAGTATGCCAAATGACGCAGAAAATGCAAGATCAAATAATATTTACAGTCACCAGGCCGACAATCTCTGAATGGCTGCGAGAATTTTTCTATGGCACGGTAAAATGACTGCTCTTCCTGGAGTTTCCTAAATACAAGGAGTGGTTAAAAGTAAACGTTTCTGGAAACTCAAACAATGGAATTTCGCAGGCAACCGTAGAATTATGGACCAACTACTGGTCGTTTATCGACAGGGCATATCGGCCGTCTTGAAGTGCGGTAGTGAAAACTGCCGGAGTATTCCTAGGAATGACAAAATCAAGCAGACTTTTCCGTTTAAGAGTAAAAATTCTGCTGTTGAATTTCAGTTTATGACAGAGTCTTGAGTTTTATTTACATTTACTTCTGTGTTTGGGTTTCACTCATGTTGTTACCATGCTTTCTAGAGATTGAACTTCAATTCCAACACTACTCGGAGGAAGCATTTTAGACGGTTGCGATTTTCATATGCTGATGTGCCATATTTAAGACGTCCTCCAAGAGTTAGGTATCCTTCAAAATGTGCTTGCATTGTGGAAGCAGGTATAAGTGGACACGGCTGGTCCAGTGCAGCTGCACATGGCAGAGCACACAGATATTTGCTTCAGTGAAGCTTGAAAAATTGAGGGCTTGGCTATGGACTAGACATATGCAGAATTGCAAAGAACATTTTGTTCAACTGAGATTGGCTTGTGTTCCTGGACGTTTTGTTGATATGACCTACTTAGTGAACAAGATGAGTAAGCCCTAACCCAAATTGGCACTAAAGTGTGGTTTACAGGAACTGTCGGATAGACGCCACCCATGTTGTAAGTTTCCACCTGAAACATGCGACATCTTAATCGTGAGCGGACAAATGTGTGATGCGTTCTCACCGACGAGCAAACTAACGCAAGGGAATACGCGCAAATGGTGAGCCGCCTGAAACCAAACTATTGCATGCGAATTGTCAAAAGGGCTTACGGTTTCAAACTGAAATATCCCTCATCTGGGATGCCTTCACACTGGCGCTTCCGATACACGTTCTTCCTGTGCTTGGTCATTTGATGAAGATCCGAGGTATGAGTGGAATACTGCAGAGGTTTCACTTACCTCATCAGCATTATTATTATCTGAAACAACGCGCACGCAATCAACCTAATATTCACCATGATTAAATCAGCGTTTTGAGTCTATATTTCAGCGACGCTGCGGAGGTGGATAATTTTTACTGCTTATACACAGAAACGCATGTGCTTATTATTCATATTGCTTAAACTTAAATTTGAAGGCGTCATTTTGCTCACTTCGTATCCATTGCGTTCTGTCTAAAATTTGCAAACAGCAGTCACGTTTATCTGCATGGTTCTACTAACATGTGTTTAAGTAGTAAAGATGAAAAGGAATGCAGAACAAGGAATTAATTTTCCTGCAGGTTTTGAAGGTGTCAAAGTAGTTTCCAAGTCAGGCGAAAAGTCTAATAGCGTTTGGTGTTTTTTCTCAAGACATGTAAACAACAAAACTCTGGTGCAAACTTAGTATTTATAAAACAGGGTAATTTAAGCTGTCATAAGCGCACCTGAACGTATTCATGAATACAATTTTATAATCAATTGATGTTTAAGCCACGAAAACGGCATGTGCCGGATAATTTAAGGGTTTTAGCTTCCTTCAAGCAAATATATATAAATATACCGGAGCATGGGTTAACGAACAGTAGCAGATGAATTGAATTTTTGGGCTTGGTGACGTGTCGCACTACTCCATTGTATTATCTCGGCACAAACTGGTAGTTCGTCACGATCGAAAGATATTGAGCGGAAACGGAATGAGTCATACCTACATTGAGAACTGTTGGAAACATCCACGTTGTTTAACCCTTATGAAGATGACTTCTAGCAAAAAATATTTGGTTGAGAATGGGGGAGTCAATGAAATATTTAGTCAAAAGTCCACCAACCTTGCCAGAATACCCACGCTAATTTCGTTCATAAATGGAGGACGAATCTTTCAATTTTCGTTAAACGCACTGATTAGCAAAAATCAGTAGGTAGCCCAATGAACTTCTGGAATGTCTTTGATAAGGGCGTCGATCTTATTTGTGTACTATAACTTTTCCCCAAAACCGGGCAGAGCACGATATTCTAAACATCAATGGATTTTATCCATTTCAACATCCATCATCTCCCTAAACCCGTCTGAATGAAAATGTTCTTCATAGAAGTGGACTTTTGAAAAAAACTCCGGATGCATCACAATTTTATTTAATCTTTCTAGGAGGGAATAAAGAGTTTTCCTGTCCTAAACGGGCTAAAACTTGATCTTGTATGCACACGCATACAAGTAGTACGTCCCGCACAGCTGCAAAACGTAAATGATTTATCCAAGGATTCAAAATATGACGCGCGTCCCTTGGTTTAATCATCGTTTGAAAAGCACAGTACGAAGTGAATTGCATTGTAGTTTTCTCATGTGAGGTTTAATAATGGCAACCCTAGCATGCTTCGTGCGCTCACCTGAAGATCGTCAGTTTTTTGTTTAAGAAAATGATGCCTGCGATGCTCAGCGTGTGACCCGTATGGGCGGAAGTTCGAATGTTATTTAAATTCTCTCTAGTATAACAGGTGAAAACATAGACGTCTTTGTGAGAAACTTAAGCTAGTTTAAAAATTTGCAAACGCAGATGTATTGTTCGCACCATATAGAAGCTAACGTTGTATAATAACCAAGGGTGAAACTCCATTAAAATTTCTCCATGCAAACCACAATCTAAGGGGTTGATTAAGACCACTTCTTAATAGGCTATTCCAGATGGTCTGTCCCAATTAGTTTCTTGGTCTAAATTCTAACTGACGCTAAGGATTGTTAGTTATCTACATGGCTTGTACCGTTTACGTTTCCCTGGTGTTCGGGATGAATCACACCAGTTTTTTGTAAATTCAAGTAGATGGATGGGTTGGGTCAAAATGGTCCCTAGTAAAACTTAATATGGATTGTAAACTGGGTACTAAACAGAAAGGTGGAGGTGTGTCAAGAAGATATGTGGATGGATTTCAAACAGTTGTCTATTCTAATGACCTCAACCAGACTGCAGGCACAAGTTTAGTGAGATTCTATGTGACGTTCTATGCCACGACGTTCAGTCGCCAGCCACCGCTGTACTGCCTGAAATGATATGCGTCCTAAAATATGGATCGAATTTCAGCTAGTTGTTGATCTGGATGGCCAATCCTTATCTTGAGACTGGTTCAGTTAATGTTTCAATAAAATGCGTAACGTGTTCGAGCGCATGTACCATAGAAATCAGGCCCAAAACTTATCAGCTAATTTGGCAAATTAAAAAGTTATATGATGATTAGTGCAGAACAGGAGCTGTTTACCAGTTGAGACATACTTGGTCATCTCTCGATATTAATGAAGTCTAAAGCGCCCCAAGGAAACCTATGCACAAAGACAGCAATACATGTGTTCAACGAGCACTTGCACTGGTTATATACTTGCCCTTGATTTTAGACCGCTAAACTTTGGAACAGCTAGGCTATGCGTGTGATAAAATAAAAACTAAACAACTATCATACACAGATGTAAATCCTTGAATGACAATTATATATCCAGTTTCCACCTGCCCACACTGGTCGCTGATTTTTGCAACTCATTTACTTTCCGGTTTATAGAGCGGTGATTTTTGAGGAAGTATTATCGTTTAACTAGCCATTTGCTCTGCCTATTTTGGAGAGGCATCCAACTTAGTCATTCAAGAAAGAAGTATTTGTTGTATTTTGAGCTTAAAACGCCACTTCCCGTGGTGACATATGTAAACCTATCCCACCTTGTTCTCCCTTCATATTGACAGGAGCTTTTCTTACAAAACGGTAAACGTCCATGTTTCTCTGGCAACCATTTGTCAGATAGCAGGATATCGTGTTTAATATCAAAGCCCTATACTATTGCATACCGCTGGGTCGCATCCCGATTACTTGTATCGCTTGGTGATATGGAGCTGTAGTGGATAACACTAGCAAATACCAGTTCAAAGTAGTTAAATCAAGTGAGTAAAAATAGGCGTGATGATACAACTCACAGTTATACTTTCTATCCCGTTGTAGTCCGAAAGGTTGATCACCTTTCGTTAATTCACTGACAGCGTAACTCGACACAGCAAGAAGGGAACACGCCTTTCACGAAGTACAGAATTTGTATTGTGTGTTTGCATCCATATTTCTTTGCGTTCGTTTAAACAAAAGTTGTTCGGTATGAAGAGAAGAGGAATAAACTGAGATTTAGTGAGAGATAGAAAGTGGTACAATTTGAGTTATGATACGTTACAAAAAAGTACTAATGTACAATGGTCAGAAGGATCACCATAGAACTCCCCCCTAGAGCGTTGCATAAACAAAATAAACGCTCGACAAGGAAGGCTACTATGATGTGTAACTGTGCACCTTCGTTGACCAAGTCACTTTTCTACCAGAACGAGTATGAACAACTGGCTGTAAGCTATCCGGCTTTTGAGCTGCCTTGTCGTTCGTGTTAAGCGATGGCGTAGATAAGCGTAGATAGTAGAGTATGCGGTGAGATCAACGTGCGCTACTTTAAGTTGATCGACGCTGACGGTATCTTGAACACCTCCTTTGTCGATGACGAAATATTTAGGTCGGCGGGAAATAACGAGGTATGGGCTGACGTTCGGTGGCTGTAGCGGTTTCTTCACCTGATCAACCCTAACGAAAACGAGACCAAAATATTTTAGTACTGGGAAAAGTTGTGATGCGCGAGTATGTAAACGCGTTTTTTGAGCTCTAAGATGTCTCACAAAGGAAAGTAAACGATTAACATATATTGTTGGGTCTATTCTCACTGCTTCCTTTCGCTCAGCGACAAGCTGACCAGCGAGTCAAAGAGGGCTGCCGTAAAGCATTTCGGTGGTCGAACGGCCTAAATATTCTTTCACTGCAAATCGGATTCCCAAAAGTACGGGCGAGAGATGTTCTATCCAATTTTGAGGATTACCGTGAGCAATCAATGCTGCCTTCATCTGCCGATGGAAACGCTCGACTAAACCG